>NC_047523.1:33189413-33379413 GCF_902827115.2 Pseudochaenichthys georgianus | reverse complement strand
GCTATTTCTTGGCCCGAAGCGGTGACTTCCTGGAGTCCTGTCATCACTGTTGGGTTGCATGGCAACCAGAGCAGACTCGGAGCCAAACATATTTTTGCACAACCCCCCCTCCTTAAATATGGTGGTTACACACTATGGCTTTTGTACATGTATGAGATTTATGTCTTGATAAATGAAACAATTTGAGTTGCTGGAAGGCAGATTTATATATTTTTAACCTTTTTACAGAGCTAGTACGTCAGTACGGATCCCTCCTCTGTTGCTCTCCCTGAGGTTTCTCCCATTTTCCCCTTTAAAACTGTGGATTTTCTTTGGAAGTTTTTCCTTGTACGATGTGAGGGTCTAAGGACAGAGGGTGTCGTATTGTCATACTGATATTCTGTACAAACTGTGAAGTCCACTGAGACAAATGTAACATTTGTGATATTGGGCTATATAAATAAACATTGATTGATTGATTGAGCTAGCTGTCTCTCCTTGTTCCCAGTCTTTATGCTAAGCTCAACTAAGCTAAGCTAACCAGCTCCAGGATCTAACCTCTTAACATTGTATGCAAAAATGAAGGTGTTGTTTTTCTTTGTGATAGAAAGCTGAATATTATTTTCTCCTACGAATGAAACTAGTCATTTTTAATATGTTGTTTTGAGCTTTAGAAAAAGGTGATGTTCATTTTTCCCTTTTTATGACATTATTTTCATGCAAGAAATCAATCAATAAGAACGAGTCTAAACCGTTGAACACTTATTGTCATATATTCCAGATAAAATGGAATACTGTTTTTTATTAACTGGTATTATCGTGAATGATTACTTCTTGCAGTTATTTTTCGAAGCAATTACGCAAAATTGAATTCTCATTCTCTTGTAACAGCTTTTAAAGTGTTAGGAATTAGCTCCTAATATTGGTCACATTGTTGCAAACTTGATTATCGTCACAGTTTTTTAGACAAAGTAGTATATTTGAAATGGTAACCTTCGACTCTGACAGTTGTGATAGAAATGTAATGCTTTTTATTTAATAGACGAATCACCGCTTTATTGGAAAAAAAGCTGCACATTCAGCTCTGACCCTTCATGTTTCCTCGGTTCACTGCTCATTCGCTCACTTTTCCTACTTTTTCCTCCAGGTCGTAAACCACATAATGATCCTCTTTAGGGCCAATGGCCTGCAATCTCCTCTTCCCTCTTACAAAAGCTTCCTCTTTCTCCCCCTACATCGTATATCCGCAGTGCATCTCAATTTTGCTCTCTGCATGATCTATACTTTTTATTTGTTCGGGCTCCTTTGTTCTTCCCCGTCTCCTGCTCACTCCCACTAAGTCGTTTAGTCGTCCTTTGCTGTCTGGCAGTGGCTCGTTTCCCGTTTTGTACCGTTTCTTTGTGAAGTCCTCACAACACTAGCTCTGTCCTCCACCCCCGCCTCTCCATCTGTGCCACGCATTTATGTTGTTTCACCGCATTTACTGAAGCACACACCCTGATTGCTGCCAGGTGAGGCTGCGCACACACATGCATTCACGAAAAGCTGCCCCACACACACACACACACACACACACACACGCACACGCACACACACACTTCCTCAGTCTGCCTCTGTTGGGCAGTGGTGCATGTAGATGCCATTTGTTTGTTGACGGCATTGTCATTGTCATTCTCCAGCTTGTTTTTCTTTGTTATGTTTTTGTAGCTCAGGCCTGCTGTTGTTATTTCCAGGTGTTAAATGCCATATTTTTCTCTGAGTAGACATGTTGAAACTGCTACACAGGGGATTACTGCCCGACACCTACCCCACCTGCCAATGGCTTCAAAGCCTCAGGCAGAACACGTTATCATATTGCTGTGTGTGCAGATGTGTGTTTGTCTGAGAGATTGCATCAGCTCTTATTTTCTTTCTCCCATACTTTCTCCCCTCCCTCTGGCCCAGTTTCTCCCTGCTGTTTCCCCTCTTCTTCACCGGGGTCACTGGATGAGCTTTGGCCTCCTATGTGGCTGCGGGGCATAACGTCCTGTATTTCTGTGTGTATGGGGGGGGGGTTCAGGCTCTGCAGGACGTGGCAGCTTCAGAGACAGGAAGCTGTAATTAGGACGAGTGCAGGCTTAACACTCAGGAGCCTTCTTTTTTTTTTACTTCCACACTGCCACTCTCAGGAGAAATGCTCCCACATTAAGAGACCAAAACTCATAATTACGCGTGGCTGAGAGGATTGTAGTTCCTCTGATGTGAGGAGATTTAACGCTTCATTTATTCACCTTCACTGCTGTGTACTTCACACTGTAAGCCATCAGCGAAGCTCACGCGTTACACCAGAGTATTAGAGTAGGTCGGGCTGAATATGATTGCGGTCTTTTAATGATTGTGTTTCTGTGTACGGCAATAGAATAAGCAAAGGTGATGTGGTGATACGCATGTGAAATGACAATGAGTGGGTTTGTGAAGTAAGGTCGTCATCATAGTACCTGTCAGAGGTTGTTATTATCCCCATAGTATACAAGTACAATATTTCTGTTTTATGTGACTATAATGTGTGGGTTTTGGACAATTTAAGTTTTTTAATGGCGTCACCTTGGCCACTTGGAAATTGTGAAATTCACGGTTTTATTTTAAAACTAAAATGAATAAATCAAACTCAAAAGATGCAGATAGTGCAGATCTTAATAAACAATTTTCCTGGAATTGAATGTAAACCAACCAAAAATCTATGTAGCTGTAAACATTGTATTGCAGTGGAGGAGAGCAGTGTGTGTGTGTGTGTCCAGCTCTGTTAGCTGAGCCGCACACACACACCGCCCAAAAAGGACCAAACTGAAGCCACTGTTGTTGCTCACTTGGGGACGGTCGACAGTCGGAGGGTATACAACGGGAACTAAAACGTGTTTAGAGAAAGTGTGAGTCCTGACAGCTCGTAGAACAAACAGCCCTCAATGATCACACACCATATTAGGCAGATGGGTGAAGCATTATCGGAGATTAGCCGTGGACAAGAGATACGATACGGCGGAGATAATTGTTGGTTGCATCGCTCTTCTCCGCTCATGTTGACTTGGTAATGAACTATAATAAAAGGCTTGTTTAAAGTTCTAGGGAAATGAGCAAAGAAGCATAATTGTACAGTAAAGTCCATCACATGATTACATTGTGAGGATAAAGCTATATCTAGAAACAAAAAACGGTGACGATGAGAGATTGGAATAGTTTACACGAAACTGTTCAGAAGTAAACACAAACGTCAATGCCCCTATAGCTGAATTCTAGTGTAATATAACGATTTAAAAGGTTTAAAGTGCCTGTAAATACTAAATTGGAGGGGTGTTAAAGTTAAATGTTACAGATGAAGCCACTAATTGTTTCAGCACTGAGTTTTTGCCCCCTGGGAAAAGTAGAGTCGAACCGTCCAATTAGTCCCAATCAAGAGCTGAGGACCTTTTAGACTGAAGCTAGTTTGATAATCACCATTTATGGAAACGATTCACTTCCTGAGTCTGCGTCACGTTAGAGTTAAAGTTTGTATTGACCTTTACACCTAACGATTTCCTTTGAGGAAACTAGAAATTGTTCATTTCTTTAAACCTTTAATATTCTTTGGAATCTCTGATGTCTGAGTCGACTGATGTCAGCCATGTTTAGTTCTTGTTGTAATTGCTTTGGATTCAATGAGAATTGGATTCCAGCGAATAAACGGATCTTAATGAAATGACTCCGAACAAGTTCTGCTCGGCAGGAGGCGTTTCCTGTGCCGTCACTGTGAGCACTGATTGAGTTTTTCATGCCCACAGCCTCATGTTTTCACGTGCTCTCTTGACTGTTGAGTTGCACAATCCAGAAGTACTTTATTCATTACTGCAAACATGATATTACTGGGGATAAATAAACAGAAATGGATGTGTACTTAGTCCTGCCTTTCTGCTATTATTATCAGTACTGCTTT
This sequence comes from Pseudochaenichthys georgianus, assembly GCF_902827115.2. Classification (NCBI taxonomy): domain Eukaryota; kingdom Metazoa; phylum Chordata; class Actinopteri; order Perciformes; family Channichthyidae; genus Pseudochaenichthys; species Pseudochaenichthys georgianus. The sequence continues at coordinate 33,375,488 of NC_047523.1, read as the reverse complement.
AATACTTGAAATAGCTTGTTACTGCATCGAGAGAAGCCTGCGAAATGTTGTAGTACCTTTTTCGTACGGACGAGTTATACTAATTCTGAATCATGATCACAATAGTCGTTAATAATTTAAAAAGCAGCCCTATACAGCTTCTGAATTCAGGCTGTGTGCATATCCTCCGTGGATTAAGCGTTTTTATATTTTCATAATGTTTATAACTAGAATTGCTTTCCAATCATTTTAAAAAGGGACATTTAAAGCTCAGTCTTACAATCTGAAAGTGAAATCTTTAACTCTCCTTCAACTTACTAAAGAACATCCCTGAGTGCAATATCGCATCCTTTCACAATGTGTATTTCACTCACATCACCATTAAAGATGATGTACTTGACTCCACTAACGTGTACCTCTCCTCTCCTCAGATTATTGTTGAATCCTGGATGCCACATGGTCATGAAGTAATAGAAGCAACCGCTGAGGTGAGTGTCTTAACTTCTGCTTTACTCGTGTTGGTTCTCCCTCTCTCCTCTCAGCAGTTTCACCCTGATCTCTCTCCTTCCTCAGGCCCTCCAGCTGACCTGTAGTAGAGTCCTGGCTGTGGGGCTGTGTTGTTGGTGGGCCAGATCTATGTGAGTGAGAGGTGATGAAGTCCAGTATGAGGCAGTGGCGGAGGCTGGTGCTGGTGGGGATGCTGGCCTGGGTGCTCCTCTTCCTCGGCCTCCTCTCCTACTTCCTGGATGCTCGTGTGAATGAGCCGCTGACCTCTGCTGGCTCTGTACTCTCACAGCACCCTGACACGCGTCGCCTGGCCTCCATACAGGCCTCCAATCAACAGCGACCAAACAGACACGAACTGGCTTCCACCTTAACGACGACCTCCCCCCGAGGTGAGCTGGACCCCGAGCCCTCTGCCAGCTTCCCGACCCCCGAGCCCAGCCTGGAAGTGAGCCGCAGCCCCGACAGCGCCCCCTACCAGGACTACCTGGACCCTCGGAGCCTGGCTGCCTGGTCCTCCTTCGGCACAGAAAACGTGGGTTCTCACTCGGACCCTTCAATCCAGAGTCGGGAGAGAATCGCCCACACAGAGTACCAGAACAGGCGCTACCAAGGTGGTGAGGAGGAGGAGGAGGAGGAAGAAGAAGAAGAAGAAGAGATGGATAATGAAGTTGAAGGAAACAGAAGGAGGCCGGGCGGTGACTCCTCAGATCTGGAGGAGTTTTACTTCTCAAAGTCGGTCTCTTTGGTGCAGCGGCTGTGGAGGGGTCGAGCGTCCGCCGGCATGCTGAGCCCGCGGCTGCAGCGCGCCAGGAAGGACTACGTCAGCGCCAACAAGCACCACGTCTCCTACACGGGGCACCGCAGGGCCGCCCGGAGCGCCAAAGAGCTGCTGTGCCAGATGAAGGCGCAGGCCCGGCTCCGGACGGTGGACGGGTCGGAGCAGCCCTTCTCCTCCCTCGGCTGGGCGCGCCTCGTGCCCTCACTCCCTCTGGAGAAACTGCACCAGAGCGCCTTCAAGACCTGCGCCGTGGTCACCTCCGCCGGGGCCATCCTGCGCTCAGGACTGGGCAGAGAGATCGGTGAGTAGAGAGACAACATGTTTGGATTAAAGGCGACGGAGCTCTACAGGAGTTCATCTGTTTTTGTAAGGCAGGTTTACATTTCTAAATTCAGATCATCATTCAAATCATTCAAAACGGCATATATATATATATATATATATATATATATATAGCACATATTGCACATATTGCACATAGTTGATTAGTATTCAAATCATTCAAATCATCCTTACTTTCAAAGGGTCAGGAGGTGACATTTCTAACTTAACTATGAAATGTTTTAATCTATTTTAGTAAGTGTTTTTTTAATACTTAGGCTTATTTCATTAACAGATGAACTTACCACAGAATACAAACTGGTATTGTTACATAGAGTATAGGTAAATCACAACTAAGAAACAAGAAAAAGAACTAAAAGAAAACGGAAAGAAAAAATAAATAAATACATAAAGATTTTGAGTTTTTAAAAGCATCAGCGTTACATTAAAGATGCATTTATACAATGTAGTAAAGCTCTTTCTTCAAAGTCACAGGTGTAACACGATTACTTTTGTTCCATGTTAAAATGTTCGCTGTGACTTGTCAATAAATCCAGCTTAAATGAAGTGTGTGTGTGTGTGTGTGTGTGTGTGTGTGTGTGTGTGTGTGTGTGTGTGTGTGTGTGTGTGTGTGTGTGTGTGTGTGTGTGTGTGTGTGTGTGTGTGTGTGTGTGTGTGTGTGTGTGTGTGTGTGTGTGTGTGTGTGTGTGTGTGTGTGTGTGTGTGTACATATCTTGTTACAACAAGTCACTTTTTATTTCAGATTCGTTTCCTATTATTGCTCAACATTATATCAACATAATATTTGAACATTTCAACTGCAGTTTCATGTCTAGACAGTAACTCTGTTATGTACCGTTGACGCATGTGTGCACAGGGTTAAATGTCATCTGATCCTACCCAAGTATCACTTCCCACTTCCCGATTTGAATTCAAACAAATATCCATCATTTGCATTTGCTCACATTTTCCTCGTGGCCTTTGCTGATTAACTCGTCAAGCTGATCAGGCTTGAGCGTGTGCCTAGTAGGGTATATGTCGTTGTTTGAATGTGTGTGGTCTTGGTATGGAGACTTTGGCAGCGTTTCGGTAAGTGGGGAGAGTGAGAACTCAATGACAGATGGCTCAGTAGAAAACACAGAACCCCCTCTGGTAACCAATCAGGCCGTCCGCACATCACATATAGCTTCTATGCATTTCCTTGAGGATTCAGCTGCTTAACGCAAGAGCAGTCTTTCATATTAATAGCTTTATGCATTTTATTTATATATTTACAAGAAATATCTTCATACTGACACCGTTCTGAAGACGCTAGCTGCCCCAGATAAGGTTGTCCCAGAAAGGGAAGCAGAGGAAACAGTGAAAATAAGATGCAGAGCTACTTCGACCTCTGACCCCGTGGTCACAGTGGGATTGACTCGTGGTGCTGTGTCCGAGGAAACATCAGCACTGCGGTCTTTCAAAAGTGACGCCTCAACTCGCTGCAAGAAAATAAAAAGTCTTCCTAAAGTCAGATTATTTCTAAAGCTGTAGGTGCAAACAGGTTTCCTGCGCAGTTACAGAAATACAGTTGTGCGTTTAAGTAAAACTCCCAGACCGCGTTGTTGTTTTGGATTATTGATGGATATGGTTTCTGTGTTAGTGCTGGAGGATGAAACACATTTGACCGAGTGCTATTTCTTATTTTTAGAAGCAAAGGAAAGAAAGGCAGGCTCTCAGTCTTGGGCTACCAGGCCTCGGACTTAAACTCGGCAGGTGTTTGTAGATCTCTGTCGATGCATCATCATCCCCCATGTTTGTTTTTGGCTTCTGTCCAATAATGGGACCCGTTTGCACATGCTCATAACCAACCCGAGTGCATGTGTCTCTTCCGCACCACTCGTGCCTCGTTTTGAGCGTTCACACCTGGTGAAAAAGCAATTCTAAACATCACATTTGCCATCAAAAAGTCATTATGAGCATATAGGAAAGTCGTCAAACAACAAATTGTAATTTATGAGTGTTCAGTCTCTGAGGGGGGGAACTCATGCATCTTGGTGTCAGGGTATTGGATCAGTGTGTCGTCGTCATGCTACTTAGTTCTTAAGAAAAGAGATTTTTCTTGACAAGGGGACTTAATGACTTGAGGAATGAGATGAATGTTGGAGCTGATTTATTATTGAACAGTGTTGGAAAAAGCTTACATTTATTCTGAGGCTCAGCTATCGCAGAAAATCAAACTGCATCGGTTCCCACTCTAGCTTCTTACTTTCTCCAAAAAGCCTGCAATGCATCAAAACTTACAAGATGCAGCTTCTGATTGTGACACATAGCGAAAGAGGACTGTGACCACATAGCTGCTTCCTGTCCCACATGCAGGTTGGCTGACATTTAGATGCTCAGGCTTCTCAGTGGCTGCAGCACCGGGTTCATCCTGTGAGCTTTCATTCCCAGGTTTACATGTGTGTGATGTGTGACTGCCATCATGTGGCGGCCTGAACACACTGCACCCCCTGTGGGAGGGAAGTTACAAACCATTTACAGCAGGGGTTTCCAAACTTTTTTCACAGTGGGCCACATACAGAAAAATATACGAAGGGGTGTATTGCCTCATAGGTTCAGTTATAAGTTAGCAAAATCAATCAAATGTAGTTAAATTGTGCTTGTGAGTGTTGGCAGCTCATCCCGTAAAACAGAAGCCTCAGATTGATTATAATAAGGAGAAATAGGAAGGGTGTATTTCAAGCTTGTTATGTAAATAAGTCATTGGGCTTTTTTCTTATCAACTAGGATATGTTAGAACATGTTTCCAACTTGAATTGACTGAATTTAACACGTGAATACTACTGTGTAATATATGTTTACATTTATAGTTAAGAAGTACAATAGAAGATAAGCACAAGTTTCATTTGTCGGCCATATTCCATTACATGACATGTCACTTGTTAGACGCTTTTATCCAAAGTAACTTACATACTCAGTACTGTGGGAAATCCCCACAGGAGCAATGTGGGGTGACGTGTCTCAGGGACACAACGACATGCTGACTGCAGTGGGGTTTGAACCTGTGACCCCCTGATCCAAACACCAACGTACAACCCACTGCACCACCCATTATACTTTTTTAAATAGCTGAGGGCCGATTCAAAATTGGCCCCTGGGCCGTAGTTTCCAGCATTATTCAATGAAATGCCCTGTAGCACACATTGTGCTTGTGAAGTGCTTTAGTGTTTACTGTTGTTGACGGCCTCATCCCACTATCTCACATTTTTAATATAGTTTTCTGCAAATGTCAGCTCTTTTTTTTACTAATTTGTGTTGTTGCATCTGTAGCTGTGATTGATCTCAATGTGTGATGTGGTGCCCCCCTGTGGTGGTATTTTTAGAAAGCACTGTGGTCGAACATCTGACCTATTAAGATATGAAGGTCTAAAGCTAAATTCAACATCAAAATATTTACTTTATAAATGCATAACATCTTCGAATGGCATTTAATTTAAACCAAATAATTTTTTTAAAACAGACAATTGTATGTTTTATCACAAAGGAAGTGGGCTGTGCGATTTTGGGAAAAAATCTGCGATTTTTTTCTGACAAATATTGCGATTCGAATTGCGATATTTGTTTTTAAGCGACCCAACGGAAGTTTATTGTAAAATGCGGCCATAACTCTGGCTCGGAAGGTCGTATCAACGTGCTCCCGTCTCTAGCACCCCCGCAGCCCGAGCTACGAGTGAAAGAACTAAAGTTACATGAAACTTCCGTTGGGTTGCTTTAAAGTCAAGCTTCAGTTTAAGATTCACCCTGTAATAGAAACACGTGATGGAGCGTCACTAACCTGACTCAGAAACCATCTAAAGCTCCATTGGAAGCCATTTGGAAAGGGCAGGCACTTTCAAAAACACTTGGCAGGTGATTGGATCAATCTGTCTATCACCTTCTATCATGGGCCACTTCTGATTGGTTAACAATGGCTGGTACATGTGGAGCACAGCACTTCCGATTGGTGTGGATGACTGACACACAAGAAGAAGAAAAAAGGAAAAAATCGCACCATTTCAAATCGCGATTTCGATTTAAAATCGATTAATCGTTCAGCCCTAATCTACACTACTACTTATTACTAAGTTCGCAATCCTGTTACCTCATAACATTAACCACGTCTAGACTTTGTCACATAAGTAATGTTACCACATCATGTAACATACTTTTTATTGAATCTAATCCTGAACCAGGATATTTTCCCTAACCCAACAAAGTAGTTGTGTTGCCTCAATATTACCATCTATTCCTATTTTCACAACATGCTTAAAACTCCTACCATTTCACAGCATTGGGTCATGCAGTATATGTTGCTTTGGAATGTATTGGCGAACTACCTCTTCTGTGGTTTTGTTAGAAGGACGTGTTACCGCCTCTCCTGGGTTTTATTTGTCAGGCTTAGAAGTTGGTATCCAAACTTTAAAACATAAAAAGACACCTAGCTTTGAAGCAGCCACATGTACACGGTCAGTTGCAGTGACAGCTGTACAGAATATTTTACAATCAACAGAACTATTTTTGAGTTTACGAAGCCACACGTCACATTTAACAAGTCTGAAGGAGCCAGAATAAAGTTGATCTTAAACTGTGAAACTCTTTCATCTTGAGAACAGAGGAATATAACATGTCAGACATTTAAGACTCGACAAGCGTCCCCTGAGGAGCCGTGGGCGTTACTCTCGCAGACACTGACGAATGAACTCTTTAGCTTTAAATTAATCAAACTTGTCATGACAGAGTATGAGGAATGGTGTTGTAATACTACTTCACTTTATGTGTCACAATATGTATACTTTATGGCAGTTGCTGATGATACAAAGCACCAAACGTACTTTAAAGGGGTACTATTATGCTTTTTCGGGGGGGTTTCACTTCCCTCTAGTGTGTTATATAGATGTGTGTGCATTTACATGGTCTGCAAAGGCTACAATTCAATAATGCCTCCATTGGACTCCTTTGTTTACTTCTGTAACATAATGACATCACTATGCAACATTCGTGATTCTATGGGTTAGCGCTACAACGCATTGTACGTGATAGGCGAAGGGACCAGGCATCTCTAAAATGTTGACCAATCACAACAGAGCCGGCCAGCTAACCAATCAGAGCAGACTGGGCTCTGGTTTCAGACAGAGGGTGAAAAGAGGTGCTGCAGCACAGGCAGTATGAGAAAGATAAAGAGCCTTTTGAACATTAAAACGTGTCACAGGAGAGACACAACATACACATATGAACCTGAACGTTTGCAGAATATGTCTTCTTTAAACCTGACCAGTAGACTAACCAATCCCCTGCCTTGTGTTTCTCGCACTCAGTTGAAGAAAGCAACAGTTTGCTTGTCATAGATTTGAGACTCCTCAACAGGTCAAAGGTCAGCCACAAATGGGGCCCACGCTGTTCTATTCTCCAGATATCAGAATAGAGAAATCAAGAATGAATTCAAAGCCTTGAAACAATAATGGTAGAAGCTCATTTTGAACTCAATAATTCTTTAGATATTTAAATAATTGTATTTTTTACTTTCTTACCTCTATATATATATATATATATATAGGTATACTTTTTGTATTTCTTTGGAAGTACTAAGTAACAAATGATCGTTTTATTGAACCGCACTCTGTCACCTGCAACAGTGGTCATTCAAAAAGCATTACGCGGTCAGAGAGAACATTTAGTCTCCAGTCACACAATCTATAGTGATCCTTCAAAGTACTGCATCAAAACGTTTTTTGGACAATACAAACACAAATATTTTCTTTTAAACAATGACGATAATACAATTAAAATAATCAGAATTGTTAAAATAAATATATAATGTACATCTACAATATAAAAAAATATAAATATTTCAACAACAAAAAAAGAAATTTGGCAAAAAGAAATAGAAATGATAAACGGATACATAAAACTTTAGATAATTAATTCACTTTTTTGTTCTTATACACAAAGTTAGCTTTAATCTTTAGATTGTGTGAAACAGTTGTAATGTGAGTCAGTAAACCTTACCTCAGATGATTTGACAACAAATGACCCGTGCTAAAAGAAAACCGTGAAAATCCATCGGTGTGACGCCCCGTGGGGAGCTGACGTGTTTACAGGATTTTATTGGAGTGTGAGGGCAAACTCAATGTCAAGCTAGTGATCACGGTTCCAGCGTTTTGAAGTAGGTCTTGTTGTTATTGTTGGTGTTGTTGTTTTTGTTGCTGTTGTTGTTGTTGTGAATGCCAATCAGTGTTGTTCCAGTCGAGTGACCGCGGTGATGAAGGAGCATTAGATAGGAATCTGGCGGATCATCCATTCTGGTGTCGGACCAAGTCTGTGGCTCTGATGGATCGATCGACAGACGTCACAAGTTTATCGTTATCTCTCCAACCATCCATCACACAGTGTTTGTCATGATGCTGAAGTGTGAAAGACATTATATGAACACACACGTGGGCAGAATTAGGCGTGATCTTTATGTTTTTCTTCATATTAGTAGTGGCTCATCAGTTACAGGAGCCAACCACTAGAGAGCACTTTGGTTACATCTGTGAGCCGGACATAAATCCAGTCAAAGTGGTTGTAATTCACTTCACTGCATGTCGTCACAGAGGCACCTCAGAGATCTAATGTCAGGACACAAGACAGCTAAACACCTGACCTTTTGAAACAACATCCATAACATTCATCTGGCTGCAACTTACACATTATTTATCTAATATATCATATTCCAATCCCTTGTATATCGATTCTTATTGCACTATTTCACAATTTTACTATTTCTCTTTTTGTATTTACTTGCACTCCTTTTTCAGTTTTATTCTGTTGCACTGTTGGAGGAGCCTGTGACCTAAGATTGTCATCGTCATAGCTACATTGTAGCTATGTTCGTATGACTAATAGAAGCCTTGAACCTAATGGCACAAAGCATTGATCTGACCATGAAAATCTATGTGCACGTGAAAGCATTCATGTGTAAATTACTTTCATGTTGATGTAGTTTCGGTGAGCCTCAGTGTGGCTTAAAACGCATTTCATGTACAAGGCTTCCTACACAGCATCCAGATCGGAGGAGGAGAGTGAGAGTATGGGAATAATAAGGAGTAACTGGAAAAAAGATAAGCGCATATGGAAAATATTGGTGTTTCACTATTTCTCCTATTCTGATTTGTACATTCACACATGTCCTGTGATATGCATAACATGGTGTCCATTGGACCATTTATTTATTCACACGATTAACTAACAATACCAGTACTGTTCAGTTAAAAGCCTGACTCTTACCCACACCTTTAACATCATGCATTATATTATTGTTTATCATGTGAACAAAATCCTGTTCATTTTAATATTGTGAATCCCACACAGGAGGACTCTTCTATACTATAAAGCTACCTCTCCTATTATCTGCATAGCCCTCGACTTTACATCTCAGGTTTTGTCATATTACACTGTACTTATATATTTTTTATATTTGATATACATATTTCTCGTAATAGTAATCATTTTTAAAATAGTTTTTGTAATGGTTCTAATTTTGGTCCTTTTCTTACATTTGATCTTTTACTGGGTTTAATTATGCACCAGAGCAAATGCCTTGTACGTGCAAGCCTACATGGTAATAACCCTGATTCTTATTCTGATGAGACATGATGGTTACATGTGAAATGGGACACCCTGATAGGGACATTAAGTATTTACAATATAAATTATTAATACATCTACAATTGGACAGGGTTTGTGTATTGTAAAGAAACATAACAAGTCAAAATCACACAAACAACTTTACTATTCTCACACTAACGACTACATTGTTAATTGATTTGTACTGCATGATCCAACTGGCCTTAATCTTCTGCCAACTATTTGTCAAAATTAAATCATATTATGGTCCAAATGTAACTTACATGTTGACAGTTTGACTTAAAACCATTTATTTATATTACAATCTAGCTATTAATACTCAGATGTTGAGTTTGGTCTAAAGAATGAAATGCAAAAAGTGTAGGATCCCTATCTGTGTCATTTCCTTTCACAAGTTGTCTTTACAATATAAGACAAAGCAGCAGCGGTGACCTTGACAAAGTCATGCTGATTCAGAACGACTTTTCAATTCATGTCGAGGTATCTTTTTGTTCCCACCTTTATTTGTCCTTGTCTGCATTTTGGATTTACTGCAGGTGTGTCAAACCTCAAACACATCTGGCAGTAATGGAAGGGTAAAAGGTTCATTTTTGCATCATGATAACATATAAATAGCAACCAGCTTAAAGGTGGGGTAGGTAAGTTTCAGAAACCGGCTCGAGATACACTTTTTGTTATATTCCATGGAATGCTCTTAACATCCCGATAGCAATGAATATCTGAAGTGCTTTGACAAAAAATCCGTAACAAAATGTCATCTGTAGAAGCAGTAATACTGTACAACCAATCCGTTTAGCCGGATGGCCTACCTGCCTGTCAGCCTTCCATCGGGGCACAAACTGATCTCGTGCCCTCATTGGTCATGTGCGCGTTCGTGTGTGTTGGAGGAGGGGCTCTATAAGGAAGTGGCAGATTTTCTCCGGTTGTGTATTTTCAAATTCTAGCGATCTCGAGCCGGTTTCTCAAATGTACCTACCCCACCTTTAAGTGTTCATGTGCGTGTTTACGAGCTACACGCCAAGGTCAGTCCATCACCTGCTTCACGGTCTGTGGTCTATTCTGTGTTTCAGATAATCATGACGCAGTGTTACGGTTCAATGCTGCGCCGACAGAGGGATACGAGCGAGACGTGGGGAACAAAACCACCATCCGCATCATCAACTCACAGGTGGGGAGAGAGCCTGGCCTTGTGTGGCGTAATGGATGATTTATTAATGGATGTACTACTGTAAGAGCCGTGTCATTCCCTGAAGCACATGTTAAAGATGTGCTAAATGTTTTATGGATTTTTATGCAGACTTTTTTTGAGCATATTTTAATTTATTTATGTCTTTTTGCCATTCTGTCATTTTGCATTTCTCAAACAACATTTCTGAATATGATTTGAATGCTGCTTTTAATTACACAATTATTACAGTTTATTTGGATATTTGTATTTGAGGAGAGTTTATATTTGTTTTAAACTTCATGGTTCTTGAAGTACAATTCAAACAAGACATAAAATCAGCATTAACATACTTCAAATATAAAGTTTCAGCTCATCTCGGAGACATTGTTTTGAGGTCCTTAAGTCACGACTCTCCAAAGTAAATGTTCTCCTGCGACAGTCTGTCAGCCTAAAGGTAAACTGTCACTATGTTGTTAAATTAGTTCTGTTAAAGCTGCTTAAATCCATACTTTTATATTTACTATGGGAGAAATGACTATTTTTCGTTTGAAAGGTGTCCACGGAAATGTTCATCATCGTTGGACACTTCCTTGTTTCCCTCTGGAAACGGGAAAACAGCCGACTTGGCAAACTTGACATTTAAAAAGCTTGGCGACGATGTCTAGACAGAAAACATCAGATGCCGACAATGCATGTTTTTACCGTTTAGTTGTGTACAGATTAAACTAACGGGGAGAGAGGCTGCTTGTGTTATCTTTTGACAGAGCCAAGCTAGCTCTTTCAACTTGTTCCAGGTCATTATGCTAAACTAAGCTAATCAAATGCTGTTAACAAGCATATTTCCAATAAATGTTGCTTGTTACCTGCGTCTTTTTATTTTACAACAATGGATATTTCCCTCTACAGATTTTGACCAATCCCAGGCATCGTTTCAACTCGAGCTCCATTTACAAGAATGTGACTCTGGTAGCCTGGGATCCTGCACCTTACACCGTCAACTTGCACCAGGTATGTTTCTTCATCCCAAAGGAGCCTCTTTCGATCGATAAATCAATCAATCAATTTCAATACATTTGAAATATCACGCATTTGTCTGAGGGGGCTTTACAAGCGGTTGCAGCATTTGATTTAGGTTTTTGTGAATGTTAATGGTCAGCGAAGGCTAAAATCCCAAAGTTCCCCCCCCAAGACATCTCTAAGCGGTTGACCAATCACAACAGAGCCGGCCAGCTAACCAATCAGAGCAGACTGGGCTCTGGTTTCAGACAGAGGGTGAAAAGAGGTAGTCTGAGAAAAATAAAGAGCTTTGTTTAACATTAAAGCATAGACATGTCAGGTAGGGGCAATAAATACATATTCGGACCTGAAAATGAGCAGAATTAATCTGCCTGACAACATTAAAGACAGTAGGGCAGATGCAACGGAAGACATGGTAAGGCGACACCAAGGTAATTATGTTAACAATAGCCATACGTGTAGAAAGGACCATGCATAGTTTCTCTCTTCCCCAGAGGGAACACAACAGTCATATCATCCTCATGAAACCTCACAGCGGTGCTAATAAAACCTGCAGCTGACCCTCCCCCCAGGTGAAGGTCAGATGAAGGTTGCAGAGACAGATGAGAGAGAGGGGGGCTCTCTCTCATCTGTCTCTGCAACCTTCATCTGACCTTCACCTGCCTTTTGAGATGCTTCATTCATGTTATCACGGGTTTCCAAAGACACATTACTCCTCCTCGCCCTTTCTTCGCCTCTTCATGCTACATTTGAATGATTATTCGGGGAATGGTGTGCTGCCACAATCAATAGGTTAATGTTTAACAACATGCTTTGTAAATTGAAATTGATTAGCATTTTTAGCGTAGCCTTCTCTCTAAATTATTCCCATTGTTAAGCAAATTACTATTGGATATTAGAGAATGTCCTTGTCCGTTCCTACTAATGTTTCTTTTGCCATTTACAAGCCAATAATAGAACAACTTGTCCTCCTTAATGAACCGCGATGAGCTTGTAGGTTTTAACCTTTTACTTCTCTGCAGGAGCACTGGTCAATGTGTGTTATCTCATCCATTAATATTCTGCAGGAAGATCACACAAGGCATCGCTGCTAGAGCGGAAGCCTTTGCTGCGAAGCCAATCACTGAAACCGCAATAAGGGAAGATCAGTTAGTGTGAACATAATGGCAGCAACACGTGTTCCTCCCATCATTGTGTACATACAGCACATGTCCCACTACTCGACAAAAGACAAGGGGATGCTGAATAAAGCCAGCAGGGTCACAGGGAGGTAAAGGACAAAGCAGCAGAGATGTTTGAAAGGACGGCGATTGGAGTTGACGGATACAATGTGACAAGTGTGACCTTTTTTTAATTAGTTTGGAGAACAAATGTATTTAAAGCTGTGGTGCCTATTGACCGCCCCGTCTCTTGGACTTGTTGCTCTCACATATTCCAGTTTAGAAATACACTACTTCTTAATATTCTTCAGCATCACGTTTGTATGTGATTTTGTGGCTAGATGATGTAAAGTAGTTGGCTTTGTTCTTTGTTGTATTCAAATTAAATTGTAGGATGTAAAGAGTAACATTTGTGATTACACTGAAAGGAAAATGAAATTGTTCCAATTAATTTAATTAATTAAAATATATCTTGAATTTAAATATATCTTGAATTTCACGCAATATATTATTTACACACTGCTTTATTTATCCCAGGGCGTTGTGCAATAGCTGCCCACTGCTCCTAGTACTAGACTCCTGGTACCAGGATGGGTTAAAAGCAGAGAACACATGTCACTGTGTGTGCCGTGTGCTCTGCATGTGTGACCATTAAAGAGGGTTTCATCCCTCCCAATATTATTATTATTATTATTATTTTCACGATATTGTCCCGGTTTTTAACCAAATCTTGGTTTAGACTTTAAAAGGACACTCAAACATACTGGATCCATTAAGCACTTGGTTAGCCAGCATACATTTTGATCGCATCAGAAATGGGACATACTTCTTTTGAAGTAAACCTCCTTTTTAGTAAAAAGACCTCCCAGCAAAATGAAACGTAAAAAATATAAGAACAGTGATGATCTACTTTTTCCACTATATTAAATCAATCATGAGGATATTTACCATAACCCCATAATAAAGAATTCACCATGATTTACAAACAATCCATACCATCCCTTTTTTTATGTAATTGCAATGGACTTCTTTTTTTTTTTTTACAATATTTATAGCCCTGACGATTGATTTTTATTGAGAACTATTTTTTATTTTATTCGCTTCACATACACTTTCCTTGAATCCATCACGGTAGACCTTATTTCCATCAAAATGTCATACACTGATTACATCACCATGCTTTAAGTTATAACCATTGTACTGAACTGAATACACGCTTCATGTTTACTGAATAATAAGACCGTGTTATTGAATAGAATAAAATCAGGCAGCGCATTTGTATTTTGTTCAATGAACACGATGTATAACTTCATTATTGAACTTTTGAAGGGCAATGCCGAAAAGAAGCATCAGCCCACTTGAGAAACACAGCACAAAAAAACATTTATAAAGATTCAGATTATTTTATCTTTTCTTTGAAGTTAACTCATTCAAATGATAAAAGTAAGTGCAGTGGCCTTAATCTTCTGTGTCACTGCCATTTTGAATTTTAGTAATTCATATTTGCACACATTTTCTATTTCAGTGGTTGATAAAAAGCATGGGTTACATTCCCAAGATAACATGTTAGAAACGGTTGCCTTTAATTCAGACACAAGAATTGTATTTATTTTGTATTCCATGAATGCATGATCTCTCTGCATCAGAAAGATGAGAGAAACATGTTTGTCCTAGTGAAAGGAAAAGGAAGGATGTCTAACTTTTTAATTATCATTTACTTTTATTAACATCTCTGCCATCTTCCATATACTTTAACACATATTTCCACCTACTAAAACATATCTTAAACACCTCCTCTTAATATGTCTTAAAAAATAAGAAACAATTCTGCTGGGAATAATATTTCTTCAAGATAAAAAAACATCTTTATTTTTCCTACAGCTGCTCCTTCATTAGAAAATATAAAATGTTATACATTTGAAAATATCAGTCCAAGACTTTAACCCGGCCCACTTTGAGTTAAGATTACGATTAAGATTAAGATGGATCTTTATTAATCCCCGTGGGGAAATTCAGTAGTTCAAACGGCAACAGGTTAAGGATGAAAAACAGGACAGCACAGATTCACACAGGTTCAGTGGCGAGCCGTGACTTTTATACCTAGGCCCTCTGACCGCCCCCCCTTCCCTCGAAAATTATTATATATATATATATATATATATATATATATATATATATATATATATATATTATTATTATTATTACGTCACAGCGTATACTTCAGCGGAATATCAAAACAACGGCCTGGGGTGCAAAACGCATCAATGACAGCGACCCTCTACCACACAAAACAACACCTGTAAATAACCAAATTTGTGTTCTTTGAAATTGAAAAGGATATTGCATTGTGTTACTTTTGTTGCAGTTGTATATGTCTTAAGTGTAATTTGGCTTGGCTTCCTATTTCGTATGGACATGCTTTTATTTTGAAGGCGAGTTTACGCTGTTGAGAGGAAGTTGTTGTTGCTATGGAAACAAGAAAAGCTTCACAGCGGGCGGAACTTGGCATAAAGTCTGTGATAATAAAACCCACCCATTTAGAGGGAAGATATGATTGTACTGTCATTTGACATTACTCTCTCGTTCAGTTACTATAGCGACCCTCTGTGAATTCATAGCAGGCCCACCAATCAGCTCCTGTCTTCACATAACTCGCAGAGACGAGTGTCTTTCATTTAACCCTTCACATTCAAACAGAAACTGAATAGGCAGATTCGAAGGATTTATTTCTTTGGAAATGTTATTTTAAATACAATTAAACGAAGTTATTTTGGTAAAACTAATGAAAAATGTAACTAAAAAAATATTTTAAAAAAATATATTAAACAATTATTTATTTGTTTATGTTTTTAAATATTATTTTGTAGAATATCTTAGGCCCTAACAGAGGGCCTAGAGGTCCCTGATGGCTCACCACTGCACAGGTTAATACAATTAAAGATAACATCAAAGATACAAATAAAAAGATGAAAAACTATGAAATAAGAAATGAATTCAAATGAGCATATATACATATTGGGTCATATAAAGTGTAAACGATGCCAGCTTGGTGTGTTACTCAGTGTTTCCTATAACATTTCTAAAGTGGTGATGCTAAAAATGCAGACAATAAACATAACTTGTTTTCTGTGTTAGCAGACACACACAGAGCAAAGGAGAGAGAAGATCACGTTGCCTATAATTGTTGTTTAGCATGCAGTGAGTTAACCCACTCGTCATAATTTAGTTTTAATCAAGATATCAATATATCAAAGCTAATGCCATGTCTGATCAAGGACTTTGTACCAATGCCTGTTGGGGGTGATATGGAGGGTGTGCAATCAATCACATTTTCTTTAAATAGCCCAATACCACAAATAACACGTTTGTCACGGTGCCTTCACAGACTGTCCAGCATAAAACATCTTCTGTCTTTAGACCCTCACAGTGGAAAAGGTCTCAACATGTCTCCATGCTTTAATGTTCAAAAAGCTCTTTAGTTTTCTCACACTGCCTGTGCTGCAGCACCTCTTTTCTCCCTCTGTCTGAAACCAGAGCCCAGTCTGCTTTGATAGCGGGCTGGTTCTGTTGTGATTGGTCAACCGCTTAGAGATGCCCCGCCCCTTAGCCTCGGGACAATATGTTCCTTCTGGAGGGAACTTTGTGATTTTAGCCTTTGCAAACCATTTACAAAAACCTATAGCGCACTACAGCAAAGGTAAAACTCTAAAAGCATAAAAGGGCCCCTTTAAAGTATATATATATTATATTATCATTTTGCCTCGGTTGAAATGTAACTCAGAAATCAATAAACAGTAGAATGTTTTTATCGAAATATTTAAATGCCCCATGGTCTAAACTGAGGTGTCTGTCCCTCTCTCTTTTTTCTTCTTCAGTGGTATGCCAGTCCGGACTACAACCTGTTCGGTCCGTACACAGAGCGCCGTAAGCTCCAGCCCGACCAGCCCTTCTACATCCTGCACCCCAGCTACGTGTGGCAGCTGTGGGATGTGGTTCAGGGCAACACTCAGGAGAACATCCAGCCCAACCCTCCCTCGTCCGGCTTCATAGGTGAGTGCACACATATGTACAAGCATGCACACGGGCGGTATGCAAGTTGTGTACATGTTTTCTCCTGTCGTTGCCTCTGTACACTTATCATCCAATTTCCTATTTATCTGCCTGCGCCAAGAACAGATATAGATACAAACAGACACACGCACACACATGCTAAGAAATTATGACATGTTTTATCTTCAGTATGCAGCATGGCTATGCAGTGCACTACAAAGTGGCACATCCGAGCAGGGGGCTGCGGAGATGCGACCACTGTGAGCTCATCTTAGAAACTCTCCAGCATGTCATTTTCCAGTTCATGTCTCTTCAACTATCATTTCCGACATTTAATATGCTTTCTCCCTCACATAGCCCGATACAGTCTATAGACGATGGCATATATACAAGGCATTTGTTTACCCAAAGAGCGACACACCATTATTCTTGTGCGTGATCTGCAGTATCGAGTGGCGATTTCAGATACATGTTGAATGAGCTTGTCACGAATGATTTGTCATTTCCTTGGAAGTATATATCAAATTGATTTGATATAGTAGCAAGAGACATGAACACTAGATCTGATTGGTTTTTGACGAAGAACCTCTGTGATTTAGATAGCGTTCAGACATAAATCAACATGAGTCTACAGTCATGTTAGCAGCTCTGTGAGGCTGTTGCAAACATATCATTATAGCTGGATGCTCACAATGATCATGTTTCCAGTTTCGTAGTTTATCATGTCAGCACGCTTGCATATGCTCAGATAGTATTATTTTTTCTTTGGGTAAACAGAAACACATTGGTAACACATCACTGACATAATTACTTTTTTTTATTATGACATTGTTGCACACAGTTACTTCTTTTATCTTACTAGTAGTAAAGCAGGGTGTCCGCGGGATCTTAAAAAGTATTAAAAGTTGATAAATAATAAAGTTGCGAAAATTAAGGCTATTAAAAAGTATTAAACGGCATTTTCCAAGCTACATGTTGTAGCTTGTTTTCAATAAGTATATAAATGGTCCAAAGAGGTTGTATTCTACAGTCTGCCTGAATGTAATCATTGCGTAGGTGTGTAGTGTGATTCTGTGTAGTTTATTTATGGCATCCCGTTGGGTTTGACATCATCTGAACAGGACATCGCACGCTATCAAGCAGTGAGGGTGCGAGGTCCGTTTACGCCGGTTGTTAAACAACATCGTTATGGGGAAATGCACGTTTGCGTCCAAATGGTTAGAAGATAAGGAGGAAGGACAATCAATACTGTATATAGTAAATGTGAGGTAAAGTGTGTCGCCAATGTAACCGGTTAGAACTCAAAGTGGCGATGAGGTCTGAAAATGTATGGAAAGGGTCTTAAAAAAGGTCTTAAAAGGTTTTACATTTGACTTCAGGATTCCTGCATATACCCTGTAAAGTAATCGTAAATACATTATCATCCATTTGGTGCTGTGTGGTGAATGTGAATACCTCTCTTTTGATCTCCCCTAACACGTACTGTGAAGGGACATTTCTTGCTCTCTCGCTGCTAAATGCTCCGCATCATTCACCAGCACCTGTGTCTGCTGCTTTGTGTACAGTTGCTGCTTAGAGCATCGTTGAGAGCTGCCTACTGCAGACGAAAGACACACTATAAAAGCGAAAAGAATGAATGACAGCTAAACGATGAGCTGAAACCAAGTCAGAATAGAATAGAATTCCTTTATTGTCATCGCACCAGGTACAACGAAATTTAAAAAAGCAATCCTCGCAGTGCATTTCCACATACAACGAATAAATATATTATCTATATAAACATATACACATTAAACATGCTCACACATCCATACATGCCCGCACATTATTTAAATACAGTTTACAATATAAAAAAAACAACACAGGGATGATATTTGCATCTCTGATGTCGATCAGTTCATAAGTTAATACAACTATTAAAAAGTAGTGCAGTTGGAAGTTGTAACTGTTCAGTTCAGCGTTTGACGGTGTTCAGTTCTCGTATGGCTCTGGGGTAAAAACTGTTTTTCAGTCGGTTTGTCCTTGATTGAATTGACCTGTAGCGTCTACCGGAGGGCAGAAGAGCAAACAGGAAGTGTCCAGGGTGTGAAGAGTCTGCAATTAATAATAATAATAATAACTGAGATTTCTATAGCGCCTTTCAAGGGACCCAAGGTCGCTTTACAGGAATAGGGCAAGCACAAACAAAACAAAACAAAACAAAGATCAGACAGACAAAACAACAGATAGATTTAAGGGCCGAAAGCCTTGATGAACAGATGGGACTTGAGGGCCCTTTTGAAGGCGTCCAGTGTGGGGATGTTGCGAATCTCCGCAGAGAGAGCGTTCCAGAGGGTGGGGGCTGCCACACTGAAGGCTCTGTCCCCGAAGGTTCTCAGTTTGGTGCGGGGGGTGGTGAGCAGGCCAGAGTCTGAAGACCGCAGGT
The DNA here is from genome assembly GCF_902827115.2 of Pseudochaenichthys georgianus. Classification (NCBI taxonomy): domain Eukaryota; kingdom Metazoa; phylum Chordata; class Actinopteri; order Perciformes; family Channichthyidae; genus Pseudochaenichthys; species Pseudochaenichthys georgianus. Next base: position 33,356,436 of record NC_047523.1, on the reverse strand, counting down.
TCCGAGGTGGGGCATGCGGGTGAATTATTTTGCCTGCTCTGTTGAGGCAACGTTGGCTGAAGAGTTCCTCCAGAGAAGGCAGTGAGCAGCCGATGACCCTCTGGGCTGTGTTGATGACCCTCTGAAGGGCTTTCCTGTCCTTTTCTGAGCAGCTGGCATACCACATGGTTAGGCAATATGCCAGCACACTCTCTATGGAGCAGCGGTAGAAAGACACCAGAAGCTTCTCCTCCAGGTTGTTTTTCCTGAGGATCCTCAGGAAGTGGAGTCGCTGCTGGGCCTTTTTCACAGATGTTGTGGTGTTAATAGACCAGGATAGATCTTCAGCAATGTGTGTGCCGAGGAACCTGAAGGTAGGGCTGGGCGATTTTGGCCTAAAATAAAAACCTCGATTTTTTTCTAACTAATGGACAATTTTCGATTTAAACCTCGATTTTTTCTGTTTTTTTCTAAACAAACCAGACCAAGGCAAAATGTAAATACATATTTTCTTTATTAACACAATAAAAATAAATGAGATTACCAAGTAGTCTAGGCCTATGTGAACAAATCAGTTGTTCAAGAATAAAAAAAATTAAATAAAACACCACCACGGCACTTGGCTGTCATTAATGTGCAGAGATTTTTTTTAAATCAAACTGGAAAAAAAATCTCTTGTAGGCCATCCCTGAAAAAACTTGTAAAATGAAATACAACAGATAATAAATAATGATAATGAAATGAATAATACAAAAATACCCTCAAACAAAATAACATCCCTTTTAACTTTCTAGGAAGTTGTCTTTCTACAGACTTACACAGAACAGTGGTTTGTTCTATGTGTGACCGCTTGTACCCGAACCACTTCCATAAAACTGAAGTCGCACCTTTTTTAGGAATGAGTTCTTCAGCTGTGTTCGTGGACATTTTTATGGTACGTCTGTCGGTGAAGCGGTGAATGTGATTGTAGTAGGCTATGTGACTACCCGATCTGCAGCTCTGCACATGCGCACAGTGTTATAAATTAAAATCAATGTTTTTGATGGCATAAACTACCTTAAACATACCGTCAGTTTAAATGCTGTTTTATACTGAAAAAACAGAAGTTCTCGTGCGCAGTTGTTAAGCTTTTATTCTGAAAATCCTTCATCTCCGGTTAGCATTTAGCATGTGGCTAATATACCATTTACTATAGAGGTGAATTTAGTAGCGATATGACACGGAGTGTTGCACACCGAAACCTACTGATTGCAACACTACAACTACTGTATAGACGTCGAGATATTATTATTGCTGAATATTAAATGAAGGTACAGTTTATTTGAATACGTTTGTTTACAGACGTGGGAAGCATGAGACAACAACCGGAACTACCAGAAATGAAACCAGCCGTGAAGTTTTTCCTGTCTTGAGTATTGATTACAGCGTTCAAAACCATATTAAATGAAAAGTCATGAAAGAGATAAGGAGGAGAAAAGGCGTATTTAGTTATATATGTAATGTACAATGTCTGAGTCCTCTGTTATGCTCAACAACGAACAACGAACACAGCATAACAACAGCAGAGCGGGTAGTCACAGGCAATGTGGCTGAGTTTTGTGCGCGTTCTGGAAAGTGAGAGAGTACTACGGAGTCCCTTAAAGCAAAACAAGTCTGCGGAGTCTAGAAATGTTTTAAAATCGCGATTTTTCGGTTCAGCCATTTCACAAACCGTAGGAAAGTAAAAATGCAAATTAATCGTGAAAACCGAAAAAATCGCCCAGCCCTACCTGAAGGTGGGAACCCTTTCCACACAGTTGCCGTTGATGTACAGTGGATCTGGTGTTGTGCTGTTTTTCCTGAAGTCTATAATGAGTTCTTTTGTTTTGATGGAGTTCAGAACAAGGTTATTATCTGAACACCACACTGCCAGTCTCTGGATTTCATCCCTGTAGGCTGACTCATCTCCTCTTGTGATCAGTCCAACCACGGTTGTGTCGTCCGCGAACTTGACGATGGTGTTGGTGGGGTGAGTGGGGGCACAGTCATAGGTGTACAGGGAGTAGAGCATGGGGCTCAGCACACAGCCTTGTGGTGAACCGGTGCTGAGTGTGAGGGTGGAGGAGAGGTGAGGGCCTATTCTCACTGTCTGGGGGCGGTTAGTTAGGAAGTCCTTAATCCATTGGCAGATGTTTGGGGAAAATCCTAGGTCAGATAGCTTGGAAACCAATCTTCCCGGGATGACCGTATTAAAGGCAGAACTGTAATCAACATAGAGCATCCTCACATAGCTCCCCTGGTGTTCAAGGTGGGACAGTGCACTGTGAAGTACAGTGGCGATGGCATCCTCTGTATACCTATTTGCTCTATACGCAAACTGATTTGGGTCGACGGTGGGTGGGAGAATGGTTTTGATGTGCTGCAGGACCAGCCTCTCGAAACACTTCATGATGAGCGGTGTGAGTGCTACCGGACGGTAGTCGTTGAGGCTGGAGATGATGTTTTTTTTCGGCAGAGGGATGATTGTGGCAGATTTCAGGCATGAAGGGATGATGGATTTGGAGAGTGACAGGTTGAAGATCTTTGTGAAGACCTCCGTAAGTTGGTCTGCACACTCCTTCAACACCCTTCCCGTCACGCAATCAGGGCCTGCAGCTTTCCTCGGGTTCACCGCTCTGAGCACACGCCTCACATCATGCTCCTGCACCGTGAGGGTGTGACTGTTGGATGCTGGTGAGGTTGTTGTGTCCGTCTCTACTGCATTGACCTCAAAACGAGCAAAGAAACAATTAAGTTCCTCTGCCAGTGAGGCGTCCCCGTCAACCGTTGTGCTGTTATTGTTCTTGTAGTTGGTGATGTGCTGTATACCTTGCCACACCCGCCGTGGATCGTTGTTGGTGAAGTGGTCCTCAATCTTCCTCTTGTAGGCTACTTTGGCATCCCTGATGCCTCTCTTCAGGTTGGCTCTAGCACCAGACCTGAAGGCGATGTTTCGGCCCTTGAGGAGAGCTCTGACCTCCTTCGTCATCCAGGGCTTCTGGTTGGGGTATATCTGAATACGTTTTTCAACAGTCACATTATTCACACAGTTCTGTATATAGCAGAGTACAGTTGATGCGTACTCCTCCAAGTCCTGAACCTCAAAAATATCCCAGTTAGTCCTTTCGAAGCAATCCTGTAGCTGCGAGGAAGCTCCTTCAGACCATGTTTTAACAGTCTTTGTGGTGGGTTGAGTTTTCCTCCTGACAGTGGTGTATGCTGGGGTTAAAAGGATGGACAGGTGATCTGACTGCCCTAGATGTGGTAGTGGTACAGACTTAAATCCCTTCTTAATGTTTGAGTAGGCCTTATCCAGTGTGTTTTTACCCCTGGTAGCACATTTTATGTGTTGTACAAACTTTGGGAGAACTGTCTTCAAGTCTGCATGGTTGAAATCACCAGCTATGATATGGGCGGCTTCGGGATATGTGCTTTGTTGTGAATTGATAGCACTGTGCAGGTAGCCTAGCGCTATTTTAGCATTAGCATCTGGTGGTATGTAGACAGCTGTTACTATGACAACGGTAAACTCACGAGGGAGGTAAAAAGGCCTGCATTTCACCGTCAAGTACTCCAGGTCTGAAGAGCAATGACTGTCCATGATTATGGCATCCTTGCACCAGTTGTTATTTACGTAAATGCATAACCCCCCTCCCCTGCTTTTACCGGAGTCGATGTTTCTGTCCCAGCGGTATGCTCTTCGCCCCGCTAGCTCAATGGCTCCGTCTGGGATAAGTGGGTGTAGCCATGTCTCCGTTATGATCAGGATGCAACAATCTTGTACGTATTTATTTTCAGACATCTGTAGGTTTAGTTCATCCATTTTGTTGAGGATGGATCTGGCGTTCGTGAGAAAGATGCTGGGTAGCGGTGGTTTGTGAGGTTGTCTCCTTAGCTTAGCCAGTTGACCGGACCGGCAACCCCGCTTCTGCTTCCTGCTCCTCCTCCGCCTCCGATGTCTGGTGGAGCCGACGGAGAGCCCGGTGTCCTGGCTATCTCTTCCGGTATATTGTGGGAGTGCGAAAATGCACTTGTTATCGCCACATTGCACTGTAATCCTATCGTAAGTAGGTCCCTGCGGCTGTACATAGGATTCGCACTGCTAACCGTAACATTGGCTAGTAGACATACGGACGAAAACACACATAGAAAGCACAGAAAGGAAGAGCTACGAGCCGCTGCGACTGTGCGCGCCGCCATCTTAAATGTGTCAATCAGGTGGTTCAGAAGCTTTATGTTAGGGAAAAAGCAACATTACATTGTATCTCAAAGTAAAACCAAAGATATGGTGTACCCCAGGGAACCATATTTGGGCCCCTCCTCTTCATATCAACTTCTTCAGAGTATTATTTTTCTGATGATATAATTTTGTTCTTATCTCACATGGATCAGCAAAGTAACCTAGATAAGAAACTAGTGGGAGTGGATACATTTTTAAAATGCATACAATTCTTCTTTTATCTTCCTTTTAGAAAACAAAAGAATGTTGAACATGTTTTTCAAAGTTTCTAAGGGTAATATAGATTTACTGTTTATAAAAAAAAAAGCGAACTTCAAGCTTTTTCTTCAAGTAGCTTTGATAGAAGAAAGTTTTATGTATGATAACATTCGTCAAAGTAAACGCACCGACTGACGTTCTTTTTTAGAGCTGAGGATTACCAAATACACTTGCTTCTTTTGGAAGTTATTTTAAAGTGAAAGATGTTGTTTTTTCTCAATAACTTTCTGACCTTGTTCCAAAGCACTTAAACAAGGGTAAAAAACATTCACTTTAATGGTCCTGCTTTAGTGTGGTTTGCAGAGGCCTACAGTTATGGAATGAGTCTGGTAGCAAAATGTAATTGTTTGTGTCTGTTTCAAAACCACTTTAAATATATCTCTTCCCTGAAATGAATATACATTTTAATTCAAACGTTCTATATGTGTCTATCTACTGTATCCTACCTATTTAATGTTTAGACTGACGGAATAATCGGGATCAGTTATTTGTTTGGGTTGTATTTTGGGTCTTCTGTGAATCTTTCGAATTTCAACGATTTAGTATATCTACTTTGTGACTTGGCCCATATTCTCAAGCTTCAAGATGGATGGTCCTATTGTACATATGTTAATTATCCACAGAGACTATAGCCAAAGCTTGGTAAAGTTGGGGTAAGCTCAAGATTAGTTTATTGTACTCTATAGGTTTCCCTTTGACATTGTCCTTTGATATGTTACCTTAAAAATATGAATAACAGTATCTTTGAAAAAGCCGGATTTTATATGAATGACATTACTTTTTCTGATACTCACCTTCAATGTTATCCTTGCGTAAGGCTCACATTTGATATTGGACAGGAAAAACATGTTTAAAATGGACTTCCTCACAAAAATGTATTTATTATTGACAACACACCATTAGGTTATCAGAATCTCCAGCTCATGAGTCTTTCAGGCATTGCATAAGTGATAACGCCTCAAACAGAATACACAGAACTATCAAACAACAATTGACAACACAAACTGATTTCACACAGTTTAACCACAGAGGAGACACGGGCCACACTTTGATCTGTTGAGACTGAATCAACAAACACACTTGTGCCGTTTTATGAGTGGCAGAGCTTCTGTTTGCCGCTGTTTTGTTTTCCTGATTGAAGTAAAAGATTGCAGGAAGTCAATATTAGATGGTTTGAGTGAAAGGCAGCAGGTCTTAAAATTGAAAAGTCCGGGTGAAATTTAAATCCGTGCATCTTTTATTAATGAAAATGAAATGCTAAATGTTCCTTGCTAGAATCTTTTAGTTTCTTCCTTTGTTTTTTTTATGTAAAGCTGCACAGATTATACTGTTTTCTACTCAGCAGTTGACTGACGTAAAACACAAACAAAATCCCTCATTATTGTTGACTATTTGAGTCCGTCTTTGTCTAGAAATAGACATCCTCTCAATAGTAATTACCGTACTTTTCGGACTATAAGCCGCGACTTTTTCCCCCATTTTTTTTTTATAGCTAACGGCCACTAGGGAACCTCCTAAATCTATGGATTTTACAGGTAAAATTAACCACCTTTAACACTATGGGCTCTATGACCGGTCCGCGCCCGCCACCTTTAAGGTGGCGAAGCCCCTCACTGCAGTGCGCAGTACCTCAAGCCCCTCCTTCTCAACCTGTGAGGCACGTGACTAACGGCCCCTCCTGACTAACGGCCCCTCCTGACTAACGGCCCCTCCTTCTCAACCTTTGAGGGACGTGACTAGCTTCACAGTTCTGTTCTGTTAATCATAGCGTCAGAGTATTAACTATTTTAACATATTAATATAAATATATATATACCTTTGAGACACGTGACGAGCTTCACAGTTCTGTTCTGTTAATCATAGCGTCAGAGTATTAACTATTTTAACATATTAATATCAGGTTGCCAACTTTGGGTACCTGGCACACTCTATTTTGGCCTAGTAGAACAATAAGCAGCAGACTTTTACTTTTTTTTATCATTTCTACTGGATCTTAGATCTGCGCTTGCGCAATACGGGTCGGCAGTTGCCAGAGAGTATTTTTGTTGGGTAATCTATGGTAGGGCTAACCCATACAGTGGTGGGGTGAAGTCAGTATTTGCAATGTAATTACATACACGCTCCCTCTTGACAGTGAAACGCCACGCGTGAGGTTTAGATTATTTCCCTGTCTCAATCCAAATTGAACTGTATGAAATAAAAAGGCACATTTGTCTTGTAGTAAATAAAAAGGGCGACCTGGAGCCAATCCTGCAATTTACCCACAGGTGAAAGAGTTGACATGCTGAAAACCCAACCCCTGAAGGGGGGTCTGGGGGGATTCTCCCCCAGGAGATTTTTTTAAATACTAACATAAAATACACATTCTGGTACTCTCTTGAGAAGAAAAATAAATACATCTATTACTACACGACATATTTAAACAAATGAATGCCATTTTAGTTTTTTGTTACTTTGTTCTGAAAGCTGAACCTGCTGCTCCTCAAAGAGAGAAGAGGGAAGAAGCTGTGAATTACTTTACATTGTGGATAAGGGTGGATAGCCCCCATTGTTCTGTGTGTCAACATGAAAGACAGCCCACACACCTATCAATCATCAAACCGTGGGGTCTTATTTCATTACGTGTTGATTTCTATCAACACGTAATGTTGTATCGATGTGTAGCCTATAGAGATGTACTACAGCAAAAGTATTCTCCGTCGGGACTTCCTGCAACAACACCACGCCGTTATCTTGATTCTGATTGGCCAGAAGACATTATCAAAGATGTTCTATTAAGAAGACGATCACTACCTGACAAAACATTTCAAAACCGCTTCTAGTCTTCGGTATTCTTGTTTTTGGCGTGATAATAGTTTGGGCAGCGTGAGATTGAGAGTGAAAACGTGTGTCACACGCCAGATGCGTGAGAGTTGGCAACCCTGTAATATATATATATATATATAATGATACCAATGATGAGGCATTTAAAAATGTAAAACTCAAATTAAACACATTAACAGCCTTCAAAGCATATTTTAATGTCTATTTGCATGTTAATTGCATCAATTATTTCAGTTATGACTTCAAGAAAGGGCCTTCATTTGTTTTTTAACTTTAATTTTATTTTACGTGCCTCAAAGGTTGAGAAGGAGGGGCCGTTAGTCACGTGCCTCAAAGGTTGAGAAGGAGGGGCTTGAGGTACTGCGCACTGCAGTGAGGGGGTACTACGGCTCCAGCAGGAAAAGCTGGAGGCCGGAAAGTCTGGCTGCAACTTTAACGGACATGTTGACCGGCGAAATAAAAATCTAACTGAAACTCTGCCGCACGGTCCCCTCGTTCCTTGGAAGAGCCGGAGAGGAGGGTGTTTGTGAGAATTACAGCGAGGGAGGGATTGCATTGAATTACAGCAGCGGGAGCAAACGCTTGCCTCGGGGAGGGAGAAAAAGAGCCAGAGCAGAGTATAAACAGAAGGGTAACCATGCGCGAGAAGTCTTCTTCGCTGCTTTTGAGGCAGACTACAGCGCCACTTACAGGCCTGGCATATGTACTACAGCGTCTCCAGCGCAATGGCCGGCCGTGGCCCAACCCCACATTCCCCTGATAGGTGGAGAATTGACCAATAAGCGGAGCACCACTTCTGTGACGTAGAAAATAATTCAAGATCAGTCTGTATCCGATCCGTTGCAGCCCCGTTTTTAGAGATTTGGGTATAGAAGAAAAGAGAGAGGGTTGTGTTTTCTGACACTTGGTGAGTTCCCTGGAACACCGGGGACTAGGGGTGTAACGGTTCACAGAAGTCACAGTTCGGTTCGTACCTCGTTACGGTTCGGTACAACAAGAAAAAGCAAAAAAAAGTCCCAAATGCATAATTCCAGGTTTTTGTTGTTATTTACTTTTGAACAGTAGTGCAAGTTTCAGTTTAAAAATAAGGAACTCTGACATTTTGAATAATTAACTGTATTAAACAGTTAAAAACAAACCACAAACAGTACCACACACACTCAGATGGCCATAGTATCTATAATGGCTGATGTCAAACAAAAAGGTTTCATCAAGCTGTAAAACTAAAAAGAATGTCTTGAAAATATTACATCATAAATAATAAGAAAGTGTTTCAAGTCGTTGAAAAAATATGCCAAAAGCTTCCGTTATTTATTTTTGTCTCTCGGCTCTCATGTCTATTGGCTTCTTAAAAACAGCGGGGATCAGCTGTTGAACTGCTGTTGTCTTTTGCCGGGCTCCGGTGATTGGCAAATCTGGGTGATGCCTTCTGATGTGATTTAGCATGTTTGGCGTGTGTTTCCATTAGCATACCGCACCGCTATCGAACTACGCCGACACACCGTCCTCTTCCGATTCACTGCGCATTGCTTATCGCTTTATAGATCTATTCTCATCCACCATCTTTGTTTGTGACGTAAAGAGTGTAAGAGTCACGTTTCTGAATCGGGCACTCTGAGTGGATGCAGTCACAGCCAATCGGATTCAGAGTGTTGCCTGTCAGTTCCGTTGCTATGGTTCCGTTGTTATGTGTACTGAAACGAGAGCCGGTATAATTCCACGCACGAAAACAAAATAAAAATTGGAATACGTTATTTTAGTGTCTTAAAAGTAGACTGAGGTATGAAGGGTTAACGTTACATCTTAGAATAATTTGTAGTCATGTTCTGTATACATACTAACATAAGGGTATTGACTTAGTGTGGTTTATCTTTTTGTCGCTGCTTTTAATTTAAACTGAGCTGTTGTGTTCATCAGTAAAGTGGAACTTCTGTGTGAACTATTCATATCTTAAACTGCACTGTAACTTTTTATTCATGTATTTTTTCTTTTAATGTTTCTTTTATTATCTTTTACTGTTTTTAAATGCCTTTGTCTGAATGTCTTTCATTTTTGTAAAACACCTTGAATTGCCTTGTGTTGAAAGGTGCTATATAAATAAACTTGCCTTGCCTTGGTTACTCCATGTTTACTAGCTATAAGATTAACGTTACAGTACATCACTCTTTTTCACTTCTTACTCAGTCAGCCAGAGTGCAGATATCACCATTAGATTCACAAACCTGAAACATCATCCATTTCTTCACTGCTGGTGATGACATTGTTGTCAGTTGCTGATACTGCTGCTGCTGCTGCTGCTGCTGCAGCTTGTGGCGCCTGCTTCGATGAAAATAACTTTCTAATATCCATAACTTTATAGGCTATTAGCTTAAAACTCGTCAGGCACTAGGAAGGATCACTTCTTCTTCAGGGCAGGGAAGGCTACGCAGTACGCAGGCTAATGTCCCGCAGCGGCTGTCTCTCTGGTGGACTCCGGTACTGCACATTACTCCCGAGACATTTTTAACACAAAAAAAAAAAATCTTTTTTTTTTTCTTTTTTTTAAGTGAAACATCCGGGGCTTTTCAGAAAACATCCGGGGCTTGAGCCCAAGTAGCCACCCCCTAGCGCCGCCTCTGTTTCTGACCCATTACTTCTCTTCTTACTTCTATAAGAATAAAACACGGAGGACGGAGATCTCTTTTTGTTCCCCTCTTCTCCCCGCTGCAGCCTAGCAGTTGATCTCAAAGCACGCTCCCCTCTCCTGCAGGGAGAAAAACTATATTTATATACTTTATATAGGTTGATACAGTAGCCCCTTTTTTTAAATAGTTTTTATAGGTGTTGCCATCTGTTTTGTGTAGCGTGGTTCTACAAGCAAGTCAATGCATTAATTGGGTGGTATCAGAGAGTTACACGGGTCTGTAAATGCAATGAAAACAATTGGCCACAGCAAATAATTTAAATTAAACATGTAATTTTTACTTTTGAATACTTTAGTACAAAGGATGTCTTGAATAATTTAAGTGATATATGTGTACACATATAAATCATTAGTCAAAACAGGGCTACATTTGATTTAATTAAAAGGTATAATATGTGGTAAACTGAAGAGCCCGTTGGGTACTCTGGTTTCGACACCAATCATTGAGTCACAAATGAAGTCTTTATTCCAAACACTCTTAACACTCATTTGGCAGAAGCATTGTACAAAGCGGCTCAAACTAAGTGCATTCATTACTCAAAGCTAGATTTATTTTCTGAGACGTTACAGCAAAGTATAGTGAAAATGGGGAATCGATTATTCTGGAGATTGCTTTGTAATCGTTTTTTCTTTTCGAAGTAATACAGTCATGATGGTAACCTTTATGGAGGAAGGAGAGACACTGACATCTGTCAGAAGCCATGATGGCATTTGTCTTCTTTCAACATAAATCTACCAAAACACATTTTCCCGACTGTCGTGTTCCATTAAAATGTAGGTTTTTAATACATTTATACAGATTTGCTTTCAATGTCAATACGCTTCTTTTTTCTTATAAAAAATAAATCGTGCGTATAATCTATAATAAGTGAATAATGCAGACTTTTCACCATAAAAACCAGACAAAGTCAAAGTTGTACACAATTGTATAAACACTGGTATGTTATGAATGAATTGTTGTCAGGGTTTTAACCATGTAAACAGTTTGTTATGAGCATCACAGAGAAGACAGAGAGCGGTGGCACGTTGAAGCTGTTAATACTTAGAGTCCATTGACAGCATTGTTGCACATCAGAGCATCACATGTCAAATTGCATTTCGCTAAACGTTTTTTTTTTAATGTTTTCCTACCATTTTCACAAGAAACTCCAGCATATTTTTTTGAAAGTACAGCAGCACAATGGTTTTCTTCCACAGCAATATTTATTATGATAATTAAACGATAAAATGACTTTCTGTCCCTTACATTCCCTGAGGGTTACCATCCAAACAATTTATATTAGCTTCTAGATGGGCTTAAATCACATTTTCTGTATCAAATGTGCCTGGTATCCGTCACTCAGGGCCATTCACTAACAGCAGTTTGTGTATCCTACTTCCCTGACGTTGGATCCTGCAATCAAAACGTTAACATGCATTACATCACAGCTAAAGGCGTCCTTTTGGCAAACCTTGACTCTAAGTTATCGCAGTGTATCTCAGCCTGGCCCCTCCTGATGTGGGATACTAAAAGCAGGTGAAATAGGAGCCATTTGGCAACTATATCCAGATCCTTTTGCTTCCCTTCCTTTAAAGAGGCCCTATTATGTTTTTTAGGGTTTTCCCTTTCCTATAGTGCGTGCAGTAGGTTTAAGTGCATGTAAATGGTTAGCAAAGGCTAAAATCCCAACATTTCTCCCCCACACGCCCCCCCCCCCCCCGCCCTGAAACGCCTCCATTGGACTCCTTTATCTACCTCCCTTACATTAGGCGCTTTCACACCGTAGTACTTTTCCCACAAAGGTTCATGAGAACTCTTTAGTTCTCATGAACTAAGTACAGATCGCGTTCACACCGGAATCTGTCCCTGGGGGTGGATTAGGCAAATGAAGCCGCTGACGTCACTTCTTCTTCTGCTTTGGGTTTACTGGCAGGTCGCAAACAACTTCACGGCGTATACTGCCGCCCAAAGTACCCGGCCGGAAGTCCCCGGAGTTGGGGACAGCCTTCCGAGTAAATCGCCAGAACGCCGACACCTCCTCATCTCCACTGCTCCCATGTTTTATTTTGTGTTGCCATAAATTAGTCTCTCTGCGTTTCTGCACTGGGCTAATGCTAATGCTAATAATGCTAATGCGAGGATAATAAAATGGCGGCTTCACAAAACCTTTTGGGAGTTTTACGGGGCGTGGTTTGCAATCCGCCCAGCCAATCAGAAATAGGAACGGTTTTCTCCCACGAAAGTCCCTGCTCTCTAGAGCTCTCGTGAACTAATTTTAGTCCCGGATTTGTGTTGGTGTGAACGCAACATTTCGGAACTATATCGGAACTCAAGTGGGAAAAGTACTGCGGTGTGAACGCGCCTATAGTGACGACACTCTGTAACACTTGCGCTTCTATCGGCTATTGGCTCCAACACATTTACCGTGATAGGCTAAGGGGCGGGAAATCACTAAGCGGTTGACCAATCAGAACAGAGCCAGCCAGCTAACCAATCGGAGCAGACTGGGCTCTGGTTTCTGACAGAGGGTGAAAAGAGATGATGCAGCACAATGAGAACAATGAAAATCTTTTTGAACATTAAAGTACAAAAGCTCAATGATTGAAACCTCCTCTCTTTGTCAAACCTTCTACTCAGTGAGTGAGACTACAGGTGTGACCTAAGCTGTCAGTCATGTGTCATAATACAGGTGGAAATAACAGTTTGCACTATGTGTTATCAATTTAGAATTACATGGAAGTCACATGCAACAAAATCATGCCATGACACAAAACCACTACAGCAAAAGAGGAATCCCTATAGCGGAAATAAAAATGGATGCCTACCATGCAGATTAAAATCATACATTTTAGTATATACAGGTTGACATTTAAATGTAAGATCTTTCTGCGAGAGACAAACTGGAGTGAAGAGGAAGAAAAGATGTTTGATAATGAGTACATCAATCCATTTAAGACATTGAAGAAGCACAATGACTAACAGACTGCACAGTAACAGAGAATAGGCACTCGGTTTTTGTTCTGGCTGAGGGGAGAAGAAAATAAAACAAAGTATATTTTTATTTATTATTTGAAATGGTTAAGTTTTTTGGTTGACTTAATTGTGAGACTATTATTCTAAAATGATTTGATCCTCAATGTGCTCTTGCGTTAATAATAATCTATATGGCCTGAAGTAGACGCCCACAAATGTGTATGGAAAATCCAGTCATGCACAATACTTTTTTTTTATTCGGGCCCGTTTCAACAAAGCAAGAACAATAAAGACTTTGTTTTTCAGAGTGTGTTGCAGAGTGCCCTGATTATAACCTCGCACACACTTGTTGGGATACATTTGAAGCCCACAGACTGTGAAGTCAGCAAACACCATGCAAGATAGTCATCAAGGTTTACAGTAGGAATGAGATGTTCACCAATCCCTTTAAGCTGTTGATGTTGAAGTGGTCGCATAGCTTTGGCCATATAGTGTTTGTCAAACATGTCTTCAGTATATTTAATACTTTTTGTGTTTTTTTACAAAACTCAAGGACAAACACAAACTCACACATAAAGTACATTTAATTTCTCGATGCATCATGCTTCAGTTCACATTCCCTGGCAGTTCACGTCTCAAGTGTGGCTTATCAAGCTTAGTCCTTTCTGTTTCATCATGTCTGTCTGCTGTCTGGTCCCTTTGTGACCTGGAGGGTGCAGGCTACCGTGTTGCTGTACACTCTGCGGTTCAGCTGCATCACCGTGGTCTTCGAGGGCATCGACGTGTTGCCCTGATCCGCAGGCTGGCGATTGCAGTGAAACAGAGACAGGAAACACCTGTAGAACTGAGATGGAAAGACGGGAGAATGTGAACACAACTCACCAGCACAACATGAGTGTTCTCTGCTAGCATTAACTACGGGTTGACTTAGGGCGGCTCGATTATGGCAAAAATCATAATCTCGATTATTTGGGTCAATAATTGATATCACGATTATTAAAAACGATTATCCATTTACTTTGAAAACATCAATTTATAGAAGAAATGTGAACAGTATGTTTTTAACAGTTGATTACCATGAACTTTAAGTATAATTCAACAAAAAAAAAAAAAAAGAATAAATAAATAATCGTTTTATTTCGATGTTGTTTTCATAATCGTTGCAAGTCAAAATCGTAATTGCGATTAAAATACGATTAATTGAGCAGCCCTAGGTTGACCTTGGTTTGTTTCATGCTTTGAGAGGCTCTAGAGTTCAATTGGGAAGAAATCATGCCTAAGTGCACTCTCATGTCCCCACTGTCAGTAAGTAAAGCCACTTGAGAGGAGAGGATGGCGCAGACTTGGTGTCAGAGGTGTTCTTGTTACTTTGACCTTCGTTCTACACACTTTGAAAGGTATGTCAGTTCTGTGTTTTCTGAGTACTGCTAGGGGGCGAGTCATCGTGGGTGCATTTTGAAATGCGATGGCCGTTACTTTGCCACTTTTGTCCTGATTCTGATGGCTTAAGTGAAAAGACATTGAAATGGTCCATTTATGAGCGAAATGTACTCGTATAATTCGACTGAAAACGGTTTGTCGGGCTGCCTTTCAAAGGCTTATTAGATTTCCTGGAAAAACGGCATCTTCTGTGAATGTATTGACATCGATCAGCATGTTGATTTATTGTGAGAAAATAGGAGGGAAAACAACACAGGGCCATCTTGCTTTCAAACAGGCTGCAGAGAAACGGCCATTTGTCCACAAGATGCTTATAGATTCTGTAGGGAGGCTCCCGCTCGTAGTGATTTGTTGTGATTGTGATCACGCTGTGCAACAATGGAGAAGGAGGAGAGTTGCGAGCAGAATACCAATCATCAGAGAGGGAAGTGATAAACAAGTTCAAAAGCAAGTTGGTGTGAAAAACAACAAAGTATAACAAAAAAGAATATGTGAGCTGACTGCTCTGTGTGTTGGCAGCGTGCCGCATTGTATGAAACCACCACGCTGAGGCCGGCGAACGCTTCATTCATTATGCATTCAGTTCCATTTGTATCTTTATCTTACGGAAGGTTTTGCTGAGCATGCAAAACTCCACATTTGCACTTACAGAATAATCACATTTGCACATTTGAACTGCCCGGTGAAAACACTGTGTGAGACTTTATGAAGAAGGCTCGTCTCAAAGGAAAACACCTCGCAGATGCTGAGGAAGGCGAATACATTGTTTGCACTCCTTTAATCACATGTGCATTTTAGTATTGATGCACTTTCATGCTAGGCTATATCTGTACTGGGAGGGCAGCTACATGAGAACTGGACACATGGGTACATTGGAAAGGCCAGTTAGGACAGACGTTGAAACTGAAGGCAGGAGGTGTTTGAGTTCATTGCGAAGTGATGACAAAAAGACAGCAGGACTCCATGTCAATATAATCCCGAGTGGTGTCGAGAGAAAATGTACGATCTGGGTTGATATCTTGAAAACAAGCCACTCATCACCACAGGGGTGGCAGGAATCTTTTTTGGAAATATGTTTTTGTCTTTTCTCATAGATAAGGGAGCGAGTGAAATGAGAACATTGACACTCATTTCATATCTGTCCAGTGAAAACAACAATAGAGGCGTCAACCAATAATCTTATTTTAGCATAACGACTGGAAACGGGGAGGGAGAGTTGTCGTCCTTGTTATTAATGAACGTCACTGTTCTGAAAAAAGTCCAATCCCTATCCTTACGTTGCCTGTGGGGTTTTTTGTGTCAGGAAAAAAACTAAATGTGTGAGCTTGTGAGGTGCTGGCAGGTGGATGTGTGTACCTTTTGACAGCCAGGCTAACGGTTCCCACCTGCTTTCAGTCTTTATGCTAAGTTACGCTAACCAGCTGTAAAGTAAACACCATTTATTTTACCTGAATGTCAAACGTTTAGCTGCTCTGCAGATCATATGGATTGTACTGGGAGGCTTTCATGTGTGAATGTAACACTGTGTGCATGTAAACAAATAAACCCTGGAAGAAGCGTACTGCTCTCTGCTTAACCTCTTATAATAATAGATGCAATTTAGAGAAGAACGAATAAAATGGGAGCCTATAATTTGGCTTTCAACGTCTAACAACGTATTGATTTATTTATGTTAAAGATTTTTTTTCCAATCTTAAGCTTGTATACGTGAGTATCAAATTATTTTCAACATGAATACCTGACCTCCTCTCTCTCTCTCTCTCTCTCTCTCTCTCTCTCTCTCTCTCTCTCTCTCTCTCTCTCTCTCCGTTTCCGTTTCCATTGCAGGCATCCTCGTGATGATGGCGCTGTGCGAGCAGGTGCACGTGTACGAGTACATTCCCTCCATGAGGCAGACGGACCTGTGCCACTACCACGAGCGTTACTATGACGCCGCCTGTACGCTGGGAGCCTACCACCCCCTGCTGTACGAGAAGAGTTTGATCCAGCGCATCAACACGGGGCCCGAGCGGGACCTCAGGAGGAAGGGGCGGGTCTCTCTGCCGGGCTTCAGCACCGTCAACTGTGACATCTGAGAAATGAAACCTGACCCTCTGAGCCAAACACACACACACTCCGGTCTTTTCTGGCTGACTAAGGGAGAGGTGCAATAAAGCCACTGGAGACACGGAGGCTGGCGCTTACAAGTTTCAAATTAGATCCTTGAAGAACATAAGCCATCGCGCTCCAGGGAGGGATCAGCATGGAGGCTTCTGGAGGAACTTGTCTTCAATACATTGGTTTACTAGACCAGAGACTGCCTGAAGGAGTCTCCAGGAAGGATCTGGAAAAGACGTTCTCTCTGCTTTAGCTGAGCCACGTTAGCGATGGAGCTGACTAGGGTAGCAACAGATCAGTGTTTAGATAGACGAAGTGCATTTTCAATAACTGGGTGTGTTTCAATGGCGTAAACTCTGTGTTTTTCAATAGTATGCGTGGGTCTCCACTTAAAGGAAATGCCACTGTTCAAAACAGTGGATATCTGTGATTTTTCTTCCTTTCTTTTGTACTGGTCCAAAGGGTTGTGAATAAATAAAGAAGTCATCCACGCTGAATGTCATGCATCCAACAGACACACACACACGCGGCAACGGGAGATATGTGTTAAAGACGTGTCTGCAAACATGGTGACCGCCGTACGTTTCATCCCCTGTTTGACATTCCGCTGACATCTCGCTGTGAAATAAGTGAATCAGTGCTGTCGGGAAGGGGCTTCTTTCACACTCACTGCTTAATTACTCTCCTGTGCACGCCAACCTGCCGCTCCTTGTTCACACTTCAGAGTGGATAATCATTCAGTGTCAAGAAGCCTGTCTCTCACTTTAAAACCCCACAGGGAGGAACGTCCTGGTTGTCCTTTGTGGGTTCAGTTATAGTAACTTTGTTTTATTATAAAGTAAATGTGGCCAAAAAGAGCCGAACAGCGGAAACCCTGTGCCTCGCGGTCGCCTGAACTCTCCTCGGGCTGCCTTGTGTCTGTTCAGGCACACACAGCCTAGCTTCGTAGCGGGACTGCAGGAACGTTGAGTTGAATTGCAGTGAGAGGTGCGACGCAGTAGATATTGCTGAAGTCAGCTGTTTTCTCCACCGCGCTTCAGCGATCTCCCGCCCCTGTTCTTCGCCGGTCAGATGGTTCACTCGTTATTGAATGTAATTTCCCCTTTGCGTGAACCCCTCCCTGGAGCTCACCACTGCTGTACATGTAGTCTGCGTATGTGCAGGGTTATTTCTTTGTCATGTAACAGCCAGAAGCTCATTTCCTACGACTATTAATATCTCATATTTCCTGAATCCTTTTAATACTGGGTTGTGCCGGAGGCCACTCAAAGCGGAGAGCATTATAAAGGAGGAATTTGAAGCGGTTATGGGAGCAGGTTTGCATTGTCTCACGCTAGAATGACTTTTTTACGTTTACAATCAATCAGTGCCACATCTGCGACCTAGAGGTTGTAGTGTAGTGTGGAGAGACGATTGGTTGTGATTCTGCTGCAGACAGTCAGAAACATCTTGCCTATAACTGAGATTTGTGTTGTTATTCTACAAAATGTTCTTGTGCCATTGGTTGTGGATTGATATAAGATGTGAAAACGTGTCTCGGAAATGTTGCTTTTGAATATCCTGATGTATGTTGAATTAGATGGCTTTAGAATAACGGTAGAAGTAGTAATAATAGTGTGTAGATGATACTGGGGCTTCACATTGATGTAGAGTAGGGCTGGGTATCACCTGAACTGTATCCGTTTTGCAAAAAACAAATACTTTGCTGATACCAAAACAATGCATTTCTCATTTTTTCTACAAAAACATTTTTATAACTGGGGAAGCACCTGATCAAAAGGAAAAAAGTACCTGAACAAGTATTTGGCACCAATGTTGATACTTGACAGTCAGGGTGGGCAATATCTATTTAAGTAAACCTCTATGGTATTTTGTATTGCAAATTTGATATACTGCGTATCATTATAAAGTAAATGTTCTGGAAATTCTGATTGGAAACTACACCCGGTTGCTAAATCATATGGTAAACACTGCTAAAACAAATAGAAATTCAATAAAATAAATGGACTAATTATGAAAAACTGAGATGTCTCTCTAATGTACTTCAATTAAACATCACCAACTAAACACAGCCAAAAACTACAGCCTCCAACATGACCATGCAATTGGATCAAATCCTCTAATATTGGATTATTACCTTCATGAATAAAGGAGGTTTCATTATACAGCATTACATTTAGCTAGGTTTGCCACAGCCAGCAGCAGACGGGGTAGGCAAAATAACCAGATGGGAATGACTAATTCAGTGAATTACATACATGATAAAGATATTTCATCACATTGATGCAAAATTCTGTAAATCTAATATTGCCAGAAAGCAGTGCAAATTGTGTGAAAACAGTCGGTCTCACGGTAAGTATTTGATTATATCGCCCAGCCCTACTCGACAGTTTTAATACTCGGTTGTTGTGGAACATTTTGAAATGCAAACGGCGGAGAAGCTTTGATACCCAGCCCCAGTTTCAGGTGGTTTGTCTGGCAGGTCATAGGAAGAGTACTGAAACAAGGAACCTGGTAAAGTATGAAACTATTAGAGGACTATAACGGAGATTTAAAAAAACAGTCTTAACAGATCATTGTGAAGCTTAAGGAGATTTATCATTCATTTAGAATCATGCAGGTTTCCAGCTGAGCTGTGGGTCTTATGTTCCTTTGTCCAGATAAATGATCAAATGTTGAATTGCTTGTGATTGTAACACACTGAAGGTGCAAACGCCCTGAACATATTGTACATGTATATTTCCAGTAACTTGGATTACTTTTCAATGCACAGAGCATGCAAATCAGGATCAGGGCTACGAGTCTCAAACTGTCCGTGCTGTACCGTGCTGCGAGTAGGCACCATTGTCATTAATGCTGTGAGAGGCGATTATGCTATAAGATTCTTTTTTAAGTGGTGTTTTGCGGATATTAGTGCATGCTTGTGGACAGGGAAATCCCATTAAGCTGCAGTGCAGCTATTAGTAATTCCCGGGGAGCATTCGATTCAGTGCAATGCATTTTGGCAACTTCATCTTCCCTTCTGAATATTGTGCCAAATCCCATCTTTAATGATGTCTTCACCGGGTGCAATGAGAGATAGCAGGTGCTAATGCTCCTCTCTGGGATGATTGAGGTGGAATGAAATACCCGACAGTGTGCTGCTGTAACATGAGGGATGAGAGAACCTATTAGCAGTCGCTGTTTATTACGTTGCCCGCTCAGCCTCTTTCTATCCACTCTTTTCTCTTGAGGCCTATTTTTCATTAGATGTTTTTACTCCGAATTGTGGGAATGTGTGCACCACACTGCCTCTAAAGGATTGTTCCACATTGATTTGTACATCTAACTCCTGCAGGTTGCTGCAGTTCTCCTCGCTCAATAAAGAAGCATCCATGACTGCACATAATGAGAGTGAATGCCTCTCTCTCAAACAGCCTTGGGGTGTTCTTCTTGACTTTGATTTGTGAGTGAATTCTCTTCTTACACTTGAATTGGTATTTAAATAAACCATTTGTATGATTTCAGCTGTTGTAATTTGTCTTTTTTTACTGTGTGAATAAAGCTGTTGAACGGTGCTGCCTCACCTGTTTGTTCATGAGAATGTAGATGAGAGGGTTGATGACGGTGCTGCTCTTGGCCAGCAGCGAGGGCACCACGCTGGCCACAGGACTGATGATGTTTGGGGGGCCGAACGTTGCCATCATGGCCACCACGCCGTACGGCATCCAGCACAGCATGTAGCAGGCCGCTGTGGTCAGAACCATAAACAGGATGTGGTACTCTCTCCTCCGCGCTGCCGTCTTTCTGATCTTACCCACCTGTGAGAAAGAATCGGGACACAAAGTGAAGGGTTAGTCTTTTAAATGGCTCTTTCCTTTATTCCTGAAGTTCTCCTTTGACTTAAAAGTACTTTCTGTCAGAGGGTGACGGCTGCAATTTAAGTATCACTTTATTGGCAGCTAGTCATTTTCTTTCATTTCACTGCAGTGGGAGGCTTACACCTACACAACTTTTCTTTCATAAACTTTCAATTAGTGTGCTGAAATCCAAGATGCCCTTGATGCACAAGCTGTTAAGAATTCTCCAGAGAAAGACATTTCATCATCTGCGCTTCAGGAAAGGCATTCACGATGAGCATATTAATTGGTCCTTGCGTTGCACTGATCTAGAATGCAACTGCAAGAAAGTGATGAAAAAAGACACTCACTTGGATGTTATTATTGTAGAAAAAAAAGGCTTTGCACACTCTGGCTCCACGTGAGTTTCTCTTTAATTCAAATTACTCTATACCCTTAAGCCTTCCTCAAGATCAATGCAAGGTCTTGTGAAAAGTGTCTAGAGTGCACGTCGTGACAACAAAATACATGTTTAGCAGACACTGCACTGATTGCTTCCTGCTGAAAACACTTTTGTTTCTGCTCAATACAAAAAAGTACACACTTGATCTGAGTGCTTGTGTTTTGTTTCGATGTTCTTTTTTGAAGATCACCAATCATGATTGAACATTGTAAAGAGGGATATGGAGCCAGAGTGTGGATCCCTTTTCACAGGTATAATGCTATAGGAAGTCACTAACTGTTGGAGTGTGTTACTTTTGAAGGGGCCCATGTTTTTTCTAGGTTTTCTGGGCTCTGGTTTCAGACAGAGGGTGAAAAGAGGTGCTGCAGCACAGGCAGTATGAGAAGAATAAAACATGTAAACATGTCACAGTAGAGAAACAAAATACAAATATGAACCTGAAAATATTTATGAATTGTATGTTTAAGTTCCCATTAGTTGCAGTATATGCTTAAGTATTTTTGTCTTGATTGATGTTAATGTAGAAGCACGCTTCAAAACAATACAGGTTTTTAAATGGGATGTTGACACAGGGGCACGATGGAAGAGAAGTCGAGCATTATGTAATAAAGCAGGACTCACCTACGTTGATATTGTACTTCAACGGTGCAAATTCCATTACAATTGTGCGATTAATCAACTAAAGCCAATTTAGACACCCAGAGTGTGAAATATATCTCCCTTTATATCAGTGTACACATTTAACTGATCTACTTTTGTCTCTGGAAATGTATTTTTCAAGAGGATCAATTTAACTGCATCTTAACCCTAATCCAATTAAAGTTATCTTGACACCATTCTGTGGATCTCCTCACACACAGAAGGCTCTCTTTATTCTCCCTTTCTTCACCCTTCTGCTGCTTGGATGAAAGAGTCTCACTTCATGAGAGCCTCAGTCAGCTGAGCCCAGTACCTCATTTGAGACTCTCACACACTTGATGCAAATGATCCCAGTGTTAACGACCACCAGGGGATTTAGCAGGACATCTGGAGCTCAGCTCAGCTCTGCTAATGCATGTGATGACTTTAATAACATGAGGTAATTACTCATGCGGGGGAAGTCCAGCTCACTTGTGTTTAAAAAAGGAAGTTGAACATATAATTCGCTGTTCCCCCGTTGTAACATGCACGAATGGGTTGAGCGCAATAATTGTGCTGTCATTCATCATCACAGGGAAGTACAAGGAGCCTTTTGCTGCATGCATTTGCACATAAATGGGGCACTGTATCAGTTCCATGGACGTATCTTATGGACTGGTTGTTGACTCGAAAGTTAGCCCTTTTAATCTTTATAAGCAGATTCTGCATTCATGCGGATAATAAGGAGGCAATGTAGTCCAAGGAATAACGACCAATCACGTTTAAGCAGGCGTTAGCTGTAAGCCGTTTGTGTGGATTGGCCAAAATGTAATGTAACAACCCATTGCTTATCGTCTGACAGACAATCAGCTTGTTCTAGGCTTGTAAACTGGCTCATTGGAAAATATCCGGACATAATTTAATCTCTCAATCCCAGCTCTATTTGTGCGTCTGATATTGCTACTTAGGCTGTTAACTGTGTTGACGGATTAGATTAATATTTTCCATCCGAATCACAATTTAAAACCTGCCTAATTCAATCAAAGAACTGCCAAAAAACCATAACCTTGCCAGAAACCCATTGAAAAGCATTACACACACAATAGAAACCCCATAATAAGCTTCACATCACACATTTCTTGGTGTTTTCTGACGGAGAAAACTAATGTTTGCTTCACAGCTGACGTTGAATTGAAATGGTCTCTTCTCCTTAGCAACGATAGTAATTATTAACAATCTTTGTAATGTCCAAATTGACCAATTAAAATCGAGTATTCCACAAAGCCGTGTAATGGCGAAAGATAACATGTTGGATATCTCAGCCGACAGAGAGTGTAGTCAACAAATTAAATACAACAATTGCCAGGTCAATCATGATAAGTTAAGAAGGTCCTCCGTTATCCCCGACAATGATTTAACACACCTTACGTCAATCAAATGTTTTTTTAGACCCTTGCGGTTTATTCTTAAAAACCCTTACCCTTACACACCCCCCATTTTCCCTCTGCTGGTCTATGGCCTTGTAGAGGGTAACGGGGTACAGAGTCGCTTAGATAAGCGGGGGAGTGCATCCGACTAAGAGATAGGTTGTTGTGCTCCCTCTCTCTGTTTCTTATCCTATTTCTAATAGAACTGCTCGGGTCCTGATAGATTGAGTGGGGAAGTTCATGAGATCTTTCTAGAGGGTTATCAAGAATAACTTTTATCCAATGACCTTTTCCCTCTCTGTCTGTGTCTGTGTTTTCTCTTGTTCCGATTAACCCAGCCAAATCTTTTTTCTTGTTTTGTGTCTATATCTACGCCGGGACCCGGAGTCGAGGCTGGTCCTCTTGCTGTAGTCCTGTGTCTTGGATCCTCTGTCCTGAGTTCTGGATTAAGTCGTGGACTTCGGGTCGTGGCTGAACCTGTCTCTGCGGTCCTGCCTTGTGTCTCGTCATGCTGCTTCCCTGATGGCTTCCACAGGATTGTAGCTGACATCCTCGTGGATTCATCTTCTCATTACAGACACATGCATTTCCTAACATTCGGTCTATATGCTGTAAAATGTATTATCTCTTCAATTTCCACACGGCATCTATTGCACGTCTGTCCGTCCTGGGAGAGGGATCCCTCCTCTGTTGCTCTCCCTGAGGTTTCTCCCATGTTCCCTTTAAACTGTGGGTTTTCTCTGGAAGTGTTTCCTTGTACGATGTGAGGGTCTAAGGACAGAGGGTCTAAGGACAGAGGGTCTAAGGACAGAGGGTGTCGTATTGTCATACTGATATTCTGAACAATCTGTGCTGTTGTATTTGCTATAAAGTGTCTCTACTGTAGGCTATTTTTATTTTATGTACAGCACTTTGGCTCCACCAAAAATCGTTTATAAATGTGCTATATAAATAAAACTTGATTTGATTTGAATAAAATATTTGTTATTATATTATTATTAATATGTCATTATGATGAGAGAATGGACAAAACAAAGGATACTGAATGTTGTATCTGTGTTGTTGATTTGGCAGAAGCATCACTGTCCCCAATGAGCAGCACACAGTAAAGGAAGATGGTTTGGATATTCGCTGGCTACATTTCAACCCAAAAAATAATATCTCCTGTCCCAAGAGGCTTTTTGCCGTCAAGGTTTCCAGATGGATGTCCATGCACTTTAACAAAAATTGCTCCCCAAGTGATACATTCTAGCTTCTGGGTTTACTTATGCGTTGTGTGGTCCAATGCACATCTCCCGCTGGCCTCCGGCGACTGTCACTCAGCTCATAGACTTCACTTTGGGATGACATAACACACTTTAAAATAGATTTGTTTTAAACCCTAAGTGGCTGCGCGGTATCCTAACATAACCGGGGTTGGAAGAGTAACTTTACTCTGTTACAATTTCTAGTTAACTGTAAGAAAAGTAATCAGTAATGTTAGTATCAAAATATAAGGAGTAATGTAACCTGATTATGTCCTGTTACTTTTGGATTCCCTCAATATCAAATGCCAATACAATAGAAATAAAATATGCATTAAATGTTTTTTACTTCAGTATATTATATCCATACATTTTCCAACCCATTTTGGCTGCTTCTAATCTCATTCTTTCCGTCATGACCCTTCCTTCAGGACCATCGGTGAGAGTATGGAAGAGGCTCGCTATGAAGATGAAGAGAGAGCCGATCCAGAAGGCAAAGCTCTCAATCTACCACTGCATCTTTGTTCCTAAGTGAATTATATAAGATAACAAAGCAATGTTACCATAGAAAAGAAGAAACCAAGATATGTTGTGTCAAAAATGTGTCAGAGATGTTATCAATAAGAAAACCTGCCTTTCATTAATCATATTCAGGCAGCAGCCATACACCCACACGTGAGCACATACTTCAGTTTAACAAAGCAGAAGTAACTACGGAGCTGACAGAGAATGCTCCATACAGTCAAGGTCTCTCACACTATGTTATGAACATTTAGGTTCACCTACTGAATTAAAAAAGAAATGAACCAAAGAAAGTGAAAACCATAAAGCAAATTCCCCAATTTTAGAATTGACCTCAAATCTCATTATATCCTTGTAACACTCGTGGACTTAGTCTTTGTGATTTCTGTCTTTTTTTATTTGAAAAGGGTTCACCCCTTGTGTCATGTCTGTTTTTACTTCCTGTCTGTGTTTGATGACCTGATTGGTTCACCTGGTTCGTCTGTGTTTTGCCTCCACTCCCCAGCTGTGTCTTTTCGTTGTGATTAGTCTTGCATATAAGCCTTCCTCCCCTTGTGTTTACAGTCTGCTTTGTTCCTGATGTGAAGTGTTTTTCGTACCTGCCTGATTTCTATTGTTCCGGCTCATGCTTATTCCCCTGATTCCCACACCCGGTCTGTATTCAATTATGATTGTTGTGTTCAGCTGTTTTGCCTGGTTCCCCTTGTTTTTTTGTCATCAGCTTTTTCTTAATTAAAAGCTTGATGTTGGTTATCTATTCCTGCCTCCCTCTCTTACTGCGTTTGGGTCCAACCTTACCTTAGATTTTAGATAGAGCTTTATTGTCTCCCATAGGAGAAATGTGTCTCGGGCATCGAGATAATAAACATAAAACATTTAGGACAATCAGTCATAGATACAGAACAGAGATCACATATCACATGGCAAAGAAACAAACAAGAAACATACAGGTACAGAACTTTCCCTATTGCACATATCCCTATTGCACATACATGTATCCCTATTGCACATACATGTATCCCTATTGCACATACACAAATCAAATATTGCACTTTCCCTATTGCACATTTCCCTATTGCACATACATAAATCAAATATTGCACTTTCCCTATTGCACCTATGCATAGTGTCCGTCAAATTGCACATACCCTACCTTGACAGTAACTCTAAAACAGTTACCTTTTTCCTGTTTTCTTACATGTTATCCGTTACTCCCAAAGCCTGAAGTTAACAATACATCCATGCTCAGTTCAGTTTTGAAATGCTGATTTCTGTTAGCTTTCATTCATGCTTCACAATCAGCGACTCTTTGACCAGCTACCTGGATACGAGCTGGCGAATGACACCCAATCATTTTCATACACTCAGCTTCCCTTATATCCACACCATCAATACGGTCTGATGCTGCATTTCCCTCAACCAGCATGACCTTTGCTTTACTCCATGTGCTGAACTCTCATGCTGTTGCTCAGATATATTGTCCGTGCATGTTTTTTTGCATACGGGGGATTTGTTTTCCCCGCCGAATTGTTGCTGCTCTGATGTTTCCAGAACGCTCCCTCAAAGAGCAAAGCCTTTTCAGCCAAATCAAACTATACAACCATGTCATAACAAATCTTTAACATGGCTGTTTTTTTAGGCTGTGATTGGTGCTTAGAAAAAAGGGCTGAGGATTTTGCCAACCAACACTTATATTGATATTGCTCAAAGGAATTTATCTCTGTGTATACACAAGGAGGAACAAAGCTGAAGACAGAATGGAAAATGTTTTGCATTTATCGTCTCACAAAGATCTAAATCTCTTTACTCGAACAGGTAGGCCTTCTTTATAAAAACACAACAATAAAGACACAATACAGGCCAGCTTTAGCAGCCAAGGCTAGACTGGATCTCACAGCACAATCCCTTTAATACACCCTATATATACAGGAATAGACAGTATATGTCTGCTTTGTGAGGAATGAGTCAAGATATACGGTGTTTGCGCATGAATGTAGACCTGGTTATGTAATTTCATATTTGCAATATTCTATAAAGAATCTGCTTTCTGTGTTGATGCTTTGTGGGTTTGTTTAATTTGAATGCTGCAGAGACAGAGCTGCTTCTTAAAGTCTGAAGAAAAAGAATACAAGTCAACAGGTTGTTTCACAAGCACCAAAACACTGTCAGTGTGTGACCTTTCTGTTGAGAGAACATCCAGTTTCCCTTTGCTGATTCTTGTCTTAAAATATGGCAGCCATTTAGGTTTAGTCATTTGTTCACGCGTAGACTACTGGAGGTTTTAAACTGCGCTGCTAATTGCACAACATCAATTACACTGTGAGTCAGCATGACGTGAAATCTTTAGCTTTAATGATGTTATTCCTAATAAGGAAGGTACGTATGCTAAATGACCATGGCGAACCATTTTTAGGACGGGACAAGTGGTTCGAATAGCGCCTGAAGAAAAGATAATGAAACTGAGCTGTAACCAATTCCACATAGTGTTAATCACAGGTGAAGGGCACTTTGAAAAGAAGGTTGAGCAAAGAGTGTGATTTAATTTTGAAAAGAGCCACCTAGCAGTGAGGATAAGACGGACCAGTAGAAGAACATTAGACCTGTGCAGCTCCACAGCAGCGACTCCTCCCTCTTCGGTCTTTGTTAGTGAGAAGATGTGTGAGTGGTATTAAGCGTTGTCCCTGCAGCTGTTAACAGCATCATTCTGGGATAATTCCCTGCGCTGCAGACCCCTTCAGCTCTCAGGAATAAACAGTCTCTATCCCTGGGAGACCAAATGATTGACTTAACCTAGCAGGTAAAGTCTTTCCCCAAAACCCAATGCACCAGTCACTGCAATAGATACTCGAAATGTGCCTGACCGTGATAAATGAAAATACAATCTGTGTGTTGTTGTGTTCAGGGCAGCTTTTTTTAAATCAATGCATGCTAATACTTTCATTTAATGTACTTGAAAGATCGAAAGTGGTGTAGAAGCAGAGCATTTATGGCACAGTTTCACTTACTTACGCATGGGAAAAGTCTGACAAACCTCCAGCAAAACATACGCTGATATAAATCTATTAGTTGGGTTATTGTTATGCAGTCAAACTAAAATTGAGGAACAAATCCCATCAACGCTGGGGGTATTGCTTCTATTTTGGGATTCATCACGAGAGAATCACATGCCAACCCAAGAGGGGGGAGGGGCTCCCTTTGGCAGTGTTCCCGGCAGAAGACCGTTTTCTCTATATATCTTGGTGCTAGAAAATACCAGAAACATGTCTGAAATGTGCACACCGTGATCCCATAAAAGAGTCTTATAAGTCTTTTAGAGGGTGAAGAAGACTGTATGATATATACTGAAGATAGTGTATTAATATTCGATCAAAAGAAGTATGGTTGCTTCTTCTTCCTCCACTTCCCTTCCAGCCCCTTAGGCACCCACATGCATCCCTTTTTTATGAGGCTGCTATTTGAGAACCCATTTTGTGCACCTCACATTTGAAAGGTTTTCTATTGATGTTGTGAAACTCTCTGGACGCTGTTGGAGTTCTGAATACATTTTGAAATGAAGTGAGGCTATTGTACCCACCTGCTGTTCTTGTGTATACATACACTCAAACATATTCTTAATCCTCTTTGAAGCCTAGAGTTTGTGCAAGTTATATTTTGTTTGCGGAGGATCGGTTCGAGCAATATGTGTGGTTTTGCCTTCAGACAGAACAATAACATAAACAGTCAGACTTTGATGTCTCCCTACCTGTTTGACTGCCCATAACAGCCTGCTGTAGCAGTAGAGCATCACCAGGATGGGTAGGCCCAGGCAGAAAGTGAACAGGCAGATGATGTAAGCGTGCGACTGGGCCGTGTTGACCGTCCAGGACACAGAGCAGCTGGTTCCCGCCCCCTCGATGCCGTAGCTGCTCCATCCCAGCAGCGGGGGCACCGTCCAGAACAAGGAGTACAGCCAGGCGCCCCCAACGGCCAGCAGGGGCTTTCGGTAGTCTGGCCCACGCTTGTTGTAAACAGTCAGAGTGCTGTAGCGGTCGTAGGATAGGATCACCAGAGAGATGAGCGACACAATACCTGGAAACAAACAGAGAAGCAGTGAAGTGAGAGTGGGAAGCTCTGCAGGACAGTACTTTCAAAACACAGCCGCCAGAATATTAACCATTTCATTGCATTGGCTCCCGATTCACATAAGATCTGACTTCAAGATTACTATTAACCTTAAAAATCTTACATGGACTAGCACGTCTGTATCTGTCATCATTAATTACCCCGCACATATCTACCAGGCTCCCACGATCACATAATTCCAGTCTCCTTTCCATCCACAGAATTAAAAAATCATCCGTATGTGGCAGAGCATTTTCATTCCGAGCACCTCTCCTTTGGAATCGTCTTCCATATCATATCCGCGAAGCTATTTCCATTGACTTCTTTGAAAGCAAACTCAAGACCCATCTCTTCGCATCTGTCTTCCTTGTAAAATAATTGTCATCACCTAGTTTCGGTTCATCGATATCATCACTCTAGTCACATGATTTTAACACATGGCAATACTTATGTTGATGTATAATGTTTTTATAATTGTTATGCTATGACGTTTGTATTTTGTTTTTGTCTTTGCTTTTGTTTGCTTTGTACAGCCCTTTGAGGCATTTCTTGTGATTTAGGGCTATAATACATTTTGATTTGATTTGATTTGATACTGTGATGGTTGTTGGGATATTTCACAAAATATCCCACATCAAAACCTTATTGTGGCGCTTGAAGAAAAGTCCAAAGATCTCCAAAGTAAAACTAGGATTCATGAAGAGCCGTACAAAACGATGTGGATGTTGAGATCTTTCTGTGGATATTAAAACCTTCAACCTGCTGGTGGCACCACAGGTTAAGTCACGGATCACCAACGTCATTGGGGTTCATCCTATGGGGACCATGAATGTCTAAATAACACTGTTTTGTTATCCATCCAATGGTTGTTGGATAAAAAGTCTGAACTGAAGCTCCCTTTTGGAGGGAACTATGGGATCTTAGCCTTTGCAGACAACACACTCTCACTCCCTAAGCGTCCAGGAGCGACGTTTGGTCAGTGTCCGTGGCGTCCAATTGTGACGCTCCAAGGCTCCTTCAGCGTCATAAAGGGACGCAAATAGCTTTCAACTGATTGCAATGTATTCCCATCTGCGCTCATGGAAGCACGGCATTTGTTTGTGTAGGCTGCCCTTAAAGGCAATGTGAGCGTCCATTCCCATTGGATAACGGAGAATTGTACACCCGGAAGTAAGTATTCCCCTTACTGTCGATTGATTTTACAGTGATATCTGCACTACTCATCGACTAGAAAACACCAGATTATCCTTGTTAATTACACAACATTGATTGGTTTAAATTGTGTGCAATGCTTTTGTATTTTTCCCCTTCGATTCGGAGAAACAAATATTTGTTCTGAGTAAAGGATGGCAGAAGACACTACACTACCCAGAATCCCCAGATATCGTTTGGACTACACCATGTGCTCTGTTTGACAAACCCCGTTTTTTTCACCATTCATTCCGATGGCTGGCGTCTATGTCACATGATCTTCAAATTTCTCCCTGCAGAAAAAGGAAACATGGCCGAACTTCGTTTTATTCTCGATGGAAAATGCCTATTTTAAAGTTAGTTTGGCCATTAAAATGCGTTTTGATGTCATTTGATGCGAGAAATATGAGTTGTTATTTCAGATTATGTGTGCAGTGGATGTACATGATCTTTAGTTTGCTAGTTATTATGAAGATTACTTCAGGAAATCGCGACGTTTTCATTGTTACCAAGGTGGTTGCTAGGGACGCTGCTATCGATATTATTTCTGTTATGTTGTGTAACTGTTTAATGGTGTTATCTTTATTGCTACCCCCTTCCCCGTCAATGTATAGTGTTGGTCCACAGCGCAAACATATTAGTTTAACAAAATCCGCATCTAAAGATAGCCTACGTTATTTTCCCCTGTGCAATTCCAGTCTCACATCTCACAGCACATCATCATTAACAAATACCGGAAACAGACCGAAAACATTTTTAAAAATAATAATAATACTTGATTCCGAGTGTGCTTGCTTTTCTCTTTGAAAGTCATCACATAACGGCATTGTAATACACGGTTCGACTGCATTAAATATTACATATCTGCCGTGGTTCTGTATTTATAGAGCCCTGATGAGAAGACCTCTAGACAAACATGAGGAACTGAAAACGTGACGTGGATCATAAATATATCAGCCATTAAACAACATCTTACATTTCTTTTCACACAATACGTCTCCTTGCAGTATCAACACCAATTCGGCTGACTTTTATATTTGATCCAATTGGTAGATAGGCTGTATTTACACCATAAAGGTGCACAGCTGATATAAAGGGACACCTAGTGGTTAAAGCATGTTATTGAATTTCATTATTTTTATTATTAGATATTAATAGGATCCCTATAAAGTATATTCATTACTCGTTATTCTCTACTAATAGTTAATTAAAGACTATATAATGACTATTTTGCACATCCCTTTCAAGATTTCAAGTTTTTCTAAGGTTTATTGACATATCATATAGGCCTACACAACTACGGTGTAGTTATGCACTGAATGAAAAACTTGGGTCGCAGGTTCCTCAATAGTGCATTACAAGACATCTATCAATATGTGTGCATACCTCCAGCAATGTTAACTATGTTGAAGCACTTATTTTAACTGATATTATACATAATGTATTATACTCTTATAAGATGTATGTAGATATTTCATCTCCGGCCTTGTCAGGTATTGAACAATCAATAAATAAAGAACACAGAATTGTTGAATATAAAACACAGAATTTGTGTGATTATACTAAATGATTTACAAATAAACACCACTGCATATTTAACTGTTACACATGCTGATGTAACGCAAATGTTCCAACTTGGGATCAATAAAGTATATCTTATCTTAAGCTGATCGATGGCTACTGCCATATTTGCAAAATGTGCCTCTGAACCTTGACAAGTGCATGTTTCAGGCTTATCAATTAATGTAATGTAATGTAATGTTATCAATTAACAACAGGAGGGGTCACAAACATAAGTCCAGCTGTTAAATAAAGCTCTTCTGACCTTAGCTGGCGTGTGGGTATATATAGTAATACTGCCCATTATGGGCACAAGCCATTTTCACCCATTTATTAATTATCTGTTTTAAATGTGAGTGTTTCCTATCCCCTAAACCTCCAGGGATGTACACAGTTTAATACTGGCAACTTCTTATTATGGGAAATACGAAAACGTCTTTTAAAACTACAACTCCCAGTAGAGACGTGCCATAGAGAACATGTTGCGAAACAGAATAGCCAGCATGTGTAGTTCTGGGGACGGGGTGGGGGAGGGGGGACGCGGTGGACCCGTTCAAATCCAGTTTTGGACAGTCTGCCGTGGTTCCATCCCATTTCAAGTGCTGTTCGAGAATCGGCTTAACCCTCGGAGCACACTCTCCAATCACAGAGCTTGAGGACTATCACAGGGTTTGTCAAGAGCACATGGTGTAGTCCAAACGATAGCTGGGGATTCTGGGTAGTGTAGTGTCTTCTGCCATCCTTTACTCAGAAAAAATATTTGTTTCTCCGAATCGAAGGGGAAAAATACAAAAGCATTGCTCACAATTTAAACCAATCAATGTTGTGTAATTAACAAGGATAATCTGGTGTTTTTTAGTCGATGAGTAGTGCAGATATCACTGTAAAATCAATCGACAGTAAGGGGAATAATTACTTCCAGGTGTACAATTCTCCGTTATCCAATGGGAATGGACGCTCACATTGCCTTTAAGGGCAGCCGACACAAACGAATGCCGTGCTTCCATGAGCGTCAAATCCCGACGCAGATGGGAATACATTGCAATCAGTTGAAAGCTATTTGCGTCCCTTTATGACGCTGAAGGAGCCTTGGAGCGTCACAATTGGACGCCACGGACACTGACCAAACGTCGCTCCTGGACGCTGAGGGAGTGAGAGTGTGTTGTTGCACACAAACCCATGTAACAGACGACAGGGTTAGGAGGACCAGATGCATCAGGATGTCTGGTAACCCTTGCATAACAGAGCCACTCATTTTGGGGACAATGCTTTCAATTAGAGCGTATTTCCGCCTCTGCAGATGATGAAAGCAGAGTACCCAGCTAGAAATGTTTGGTTCTAAAAATATTCTGAGAATGTTACCATTCACTGTTCTAGGAATGTTTTCAGCTGGAAGTTTTCTTTTGGTTCCCAGAATGTTCTTCTGAAAGGTAGGATAAATTTCTCTAAAAACATTCTTAAAATGCTTGGTAATAACCTATTTAAATGTTGTTGATAACATTGTTAGAACATTTTGCCCTACTATTCTTAAAACGGTTTCAGCTGCAAGTTAGATTTTTTTATGTTGCCAGAATGTTATTATTTTAGAGTAGGATAACGTGCTTTATCATTCCGATTTATCAGAAGTATTTTTAATTTATTTTTAAATGCAGCTAGTACAAGTCACTGTCGGTGTCACTTGTACTGGAGGGGACCCAGAATCAGACTTGGAGTCAGCTGTGAAAGTAACATTTGTTTATTAGAAAAGGGGAGCTGGGAGAGGAGGTTGGTTATGGCGGCAGTGGGAAACAGGTGTTCCAGGGTGGGTAGAGAAGCCTGGCTGGTCTTGGGAGTGTGGAAGGCCTTGGATTCCTCCTGGGAGAGACATACAAATTAGTGTCAGGCAAAATCAGGCAAAGTTGTCAAAGAATCTGCTGGCAAAATGCTAGAGCGGCACGCAACAAACCGTTCACGTTCCGGCTGCAGGCTTTCATAGTGTGGCTGATGAGCAGGTTGCGGGTGTGGTTAATTGGAGATTGCTCCCAGCCATGTAGAGCAGACCAGCAGGCAGGGGGGAGAGAGAGAGACACACAATAGATTCAAACACATACAAACACTAACAGGGGTTTCAGGGACGGGCAGTGACAGTCGGTCCGTTCTATTTCGTATATGGCTTCGCCCTCTAAGGCTATCGCTATTGGGTTATCCCCCTGCGCCCCCGCGCAGCACTGAAAACTTGTCGTCCACGCCCACCCGCAAGGTGGGCCCCACCCTCGGGCCTCCTTCCGGTATAAATAGGAAGGAGGCCCGGCAATCTGCTCCCTCTTTTCTTCAGCAAACCAGCACAGATACTGAAGCACAGCAATTGAGAATCATCATGAGCAACAACTGTGTCCGTGATTGTCCCTCATGTGGCTCTGGGTTCATAATGAGTTATGACCAGCAGAGATAAAAGCAGTATGCGAATCCTGCCTGGGGTCAGAGCAGGCGTACGCGGCTCTAAACCAGCAGGTAGCATGCACACACTGCGCCCGTCTCCCCTCGGGCGGCAGGAAGCGGAGAGCGGACGCTCTTGCTGCTGCGGCCGAGGAGGACGATTGGCCCGTCCAGGCTTACGAGCCGCGGATGGGGCCGAGTGCCGGGCAGGAGTTCGAAGAAAAGCAACTCCTGCCCCGCCTCCCTCCACGGTTCACCGTGCTGATTCTCCCCTCCCTCCTCTCCTCCGGACGGGGGAGACAGAGTCGGAACAGGGTGCCAGCTTGGTGGCCGAACATGCTTTCCCCCTCTCCGTCACCACAGCGCGGCAGAGAATAACATCGCGCTGCTCTCCAACCCGGTGGTGACACTGGTAGAGCGGTCCACCAACGAGGCAGAGGAAATCAGCAAGGCGGCCAGCACGGCGCTAATTCTGTGCGCGTTCGTTGCTATCTCCCAGGCGAGGATTTCCGCGTGGGTGACACAGATCCAGCGCCACCTCTGGCGGAAGCAGGCGTCTGTTACTGAGACGGCCAGAAAAGTGCTACTGGACGCTCCAATCAGCCCGGACGGGCTGCTCGGACCCCAGTTCCACGCCATGGTGGAGTCCATGAAGACGGCCACGGAACAGGCGGAGGCATTCGCCAGCATGTACAGCTGTCGCTTTACAGACGGTACATCTCGTATCACATCTGTCAAAGCCTGGGTTTCATAATGAATTGGAAGAAGAGCTGTCCTCTTCCCTCTCAGATAAATGTTTATCTGATAGTGGAATTAAACTCAGCCAGCAGCAGAGCGCGGCTCTCGCGGCAGTGAGTGGAGAAACTGACAGCTCTCCTCTGGCGTGTCACAAACCCGCACAACCCTCACGTCACGTGGGGATCCCCCTGGGTCTCCCCCACAGGTGGAGTCTCCAGAGGTGGTTCATTCGCTGCAGAAGCCTGCTGTTTTAACCTATTGGTTTATAAACTGCAGAGCTCGCGGCATTCCTCTGTCCCAGATGTCTCCTCCACACGGTCATAATAAATCCACAAGCACCGTTATAACGCCTCGTGTGGACAGCATCCACACACCTCTCATCCTCTGGGCATGTACGCACCTCATGATGAGAGACGGAGTGAAATGCAGCGTGTGGAAACTCCCTCGCAGCCCTTTTGCCTCACGGGCAGCGGCGGCGATGGCGTGGCTCGTCACCATGACGACCATTACGGCACATCACAGAGAAGCCTCTCCCCCCAGCAGTTCCATGGGATACAAGAAACACTCCTGTCATCCCAGGAACAGTGTCTTGCGCGGTTTTTAACCCCGCTATTTTTCTATGAGTCGCCCCGTTGCTGTACAATCAAACATGTGTTGATTTGCACAGACAACAGGCCACGGCTATGGAAGCAGCCTACCTCAATCGCTAGGGAGGAGTACGATCTGCGCAGCTTCTGAACGCAGCCAGGCGGCTGCTGTTTTGGGCGTGCACACACGTTGCTCTCCATCAGAGCAATGTATATTCCCGGCGAAATTAACAGAGGGGCTCGCAGAACGCAGCAGCCGTTGTATGCGAGGAGTATGGAGACTCAGACCTGTGTCACGCACACTGGCGCCTCAGTGGGATTTGGCTTTGGTGTTGCGCGCACTGAAGCAAAGCCCCATTTGAACCTGATCAGGTTCCCCTTAAACTGTATTCAGCCAAAGTAGTACTGCTTTTGGCTCTATCAGAGAAAAGGGTGAGTGATTTGTCTGCTCTCTCTGTGGCTCCGTCAGGTCTCCGGATCCAAGGAGATGGCAGTTCAGCTGTTTTACGCCCTAACCCGGCTTCATGCCTAAGGTCATCACAACACTTTTAGAGTCGAGAGGGATCACTTTGGATGGTTTCTTCCCCCCTCCTTACAGGTCAGAGGAAGAAGCCACGTCTCATCTCCTCTGTCCTGGGCGCGCGCTGTCCTGCTATGTGGCGCGCACGGCGGCCTGGCGCCGTTCTCAGCGCCTGGTTGTGCACTATAGAGAGCGCTCGATCGGGCAACCTCTGTCCGCACAACGGCTGTCACACTGGCTGTGTGAGGCTGTGTCGCAGGCATATGTCTCCTCTGGGGTGGAGCCCGCGGAGAACATCAATGCGCACTCCACCAGAGGAATGTCCTCCTCCACGGCTT
Source organism: Pseudochaenichthys georgianus (assembly GCF_902827115.2). Taxonomy (NCBI): domain Eukaryota; kingdom Metazoa; phylum Chordata; class Actinopteri; order Perciformes; family Channichthyidae; genus Pseudochaenichthys; species Pseudochaenichthys georgianus. Next base: position 33,320,403 of record NC_047523.1, on the reverse strand, counting down.
CGCACGGAGGAATGTCAGTGGAAGATTTTGCACTGCTGCATCTTGGTCTTCCCCCTGTTCATTTATTCATTTGTATTTCAGGGATGTCTCCCTTTCCTCTCTGACACACCCTGTACTGGGTGTCCTGTCGGAGTGAGTGACGTCAGGGAGCCAGATGTGCACCTCTCTCCTGCCTCTCGGCACGAGGAGAGCGGCACTTTTTCCCTCTCATAGGAGGGATGTTCCTTTTTCCTCTGACACACTTTGTACGGAGTGCCTGGTCAGAGTGAGTGACGTCAGGGATCCAGCTGAGCGCTCTCCTACCTGTGTGACACACAGAGAGCTGCTGTTCCCCCTCTATGATCGCAGGATAAGGTGGGACCTTCGTCTCTACTTTCTCACAGCGGCCGGTAGGTATTGTTCCCAGCCTTCACCCCGTCGGGAAGATAGGCATGTTTTGCTATGTTCCAGGGACGGTGATGCGCCATTACGCATGGCACAACAGGCAGGGGGTGTTATTGAGCAGGTGTGTCTGTGCTTCTAGTGCCGGGCGGACCCAGTGGGGCGCAGACTACATCATGCTTCGCCCTTAACCCAATAGCGATAGCCTTAGAGGGCGAAGCCATAAACTAAATAGACCTGAGGTTACCTACTGTAACCCAGCTTCTACGAGTAATGGCGCAGCCCTCTAAGCGCTGGGCCCCACTGGCTCTACGAATAGCTGAAGAAAAGTTATTTTGTATGGGAGCAGATTGCCGGGCCACCTTCCTATTTATACCGGAAGGAGGCCTGAGGGTGGGGCCCACCTAGCGGGTGGGCGTGGACTACAAGTTTTCAGTGCTGCGCGGGGGCGCAGAGGGATTACCCAATAGCGATAGCCTTAGAGGGCTGCGCCATTTACTCATAGAAGCTGGGTTACAGTAGGTAACCTTAGGTCTTCTATGTCTGTCGGTCTCAAATCTAAAGGGTGCAATAACGATTTTTATCCAATATGCATAAACAGCGGACAGTGTTTATACGCTGCCCTCACGGCCAGATAGCTTATCTAACAGTTAGAACCTACATACGAGACAAGCTTTATAGTCAGAAAAAAGTGTGATTATTTTCTGATATTTTACACACATGAGATTATGAATACCGTGGGCCTACATACCTTAGTGTGATTATAAGTGCATGTGAGTGAATATTGGCATGCAAATTCGTTTGTATACGTCCTACTCATTGTCTCAATGCGCTCATACATCTTAAGAAAGTTATCAGAGAACGTTATCCTACCTTTCAGAAGAACATTCTGGGAACCAAAATAAAACGTCCCGCTGTAAACATTCCTAGAATAATGAACAAACAAACGTGTAATATCTGCTTACAGCTTATCATGAATTACATCCAATTTTTTAAAACATCCTTTTCAAACAAATACAACCAGTTTGTTTTTTAAAGCGCTCTAGAAATAAATCTGACCATGACCGTGTTAATATTTGCCATCACAGGAACGTGTTACGAAAAAAGAATAACATCCTGAAAACATTATCCGAATGTTGCTTTGAAAATGTTCTTCTTTTGTTATCATGTAACATTGAGGGAACGTTTTATAAAGAACATCTTTAATGTGTTACCCAACAACGTCCAAAACACATCCTTAGAATGTTGCAGGCAAAACGTTCGATCACATAAAAGGAACATTTTATAAAAAAACGTTCTGTCATCTCAGGCCTCAATAACATCCTCAAAGCGTCCTCTGAATGTTGCAGTTAAAACGTTATGTCTTAGATAACCTTAAACCTTAGAGGAACATTATTTGAAATAATAAACATCCTAAAAACGTCAGAACATCAGATTAAAACGTTTCGTTAAAACATTATTAGAACCTGTAGGTAATGTTAGCCAAAGTTGTGAGAACGTTCCCCGCTAGCTGGGTAGGCTTACCTTAATTGTGGCCACATTAGCATACACGGTGCTAAAACACCCGGGCCATGTACAGACCTCCACTAAATGAGGTCTGATTAAAAGGATCTTGCTGTATATGTCTTGCATGCACTTACAACTAGAGCTGTCCATCAGATAACAAAGACTCAGGATAATGCGAGGTCTGAGCAGGGCATTGGATGATAGGATTATCACACCGGGTGACTCAATAATGAACTCATCCACTCTCCTCACGCCAACTTAATTTGAGGCATACTGAGGCCTTTACTGCCACTCCACTTAATACTGAGTCACTGAGTAGCTCATTACATTTGGTTCAGCACTTCCTTCAGTGTTGCTGTGTTTTGAATATGTGAATGTCCTTGAAAGTCTCTACCTCTACCTTGAAACACATGAATTGTTCAACATATTTATTCTGCTTCCTTTATCAGGGGCTGCTTACCACTTCTTAGGCTTTTTAGTCAAAGCCAGATCTATTTTATTCTCCACAGGGCTGGAGAAATGTCTGACTTCACCTCTTATCATTCCGGTAGGGAGAAAAAACTATTCAGCAAGTATATCTTTCAAAAAATCTCAATTGTCTTGGGTTCTTAACGGAAGATTCAGCAAAAACGTTTTTGCAAAACAGTCACATGCAGATAGAAAAAAAGAGAGGATAATGCACCTGATGTTCCCGGCAATGGCTTAAGCTGGAGATAAACTGGCTTTTAACTTTTTTTTTGCACATGGCTGCTTATCCTGTGTCTGTTCAGTGTTTTCTGTTGTACATGATATCAGAAATAAACCGTACGCACTTTGAACATGAACATCAGTGAGCAGTATTTAGTGGTAGATTTAGGGGCTTACTTAAACCTGCTGTCTCCTAATCAACAAAGTAGTAACCATGACGTCCTTGGATGTTGCCATGTCTTTGTCATGCTTTAGAGTGGTGTAGGACAACCAAGAAGTTAGCATTCAAACGGTTCCCTCGACAAAAATCATTGGATGTGGGAATATTGCAGAAAATAAGCTTTGTGGCCAACTTGAAGCAGGATAATCTCCACATGTTAACATCACTTTGTGATTGTTTAAGCGTAAATGCACTCGGCAGAAGTAAAAAGCCGACGTTAGGCTATACAAAAATTACATCACAGTCACATGGCTGTGCATCACCACCGCTAAGCTAAAGGCGGCTAATGTTCGGCATGATGACATTATGTGGTCTGATTTAGTCACTTTAGTCGCCGTTTTTATGACGGTCAGAAGCTTCTCACATTCGCCAGCGGGGTATTTACTAATGTATTTTATGTTGTGGAACAAAATCTACAAATCTTGTAAGCTTGTTTTAACCATAGACCCTATTTCAGGCTTCTAACCACAAACACATAAAAAAAAATGGAGACAAGGAAACCATGTTTTTGCACTTCCTTCCTTCCTTCCTTCACCACTCTACATACAAGTGCTACGCGGTCTGAGTTCTCTGTTGTGTCCTTTAGTGCAATCCTCCAGTAAAACTATGTAATACATCTGCAGGTATGTGAATAAATACATTCATGACATCACCGGTTCTATAATACTTGAACGGGTGGTTTAAGAGCAAATCTCCTGCCTCTCACAGTCTACATCTGGTGGGTCAGACTTCATGTCACTGCTTTCCACACATTGTTATGGATCAGCCGTCGCCTTATGATACTGTGGGATTTGTTGTGCATTATATACCACTCAGAACATAATATAAATATTATTTAAAGCAGCTACATTCAAATTAAAGAGGATTTATGCTCCCGGAAAGGTCTTGATCTGTTCAACATTAACCCGACACGGCTGTTACCAATCTGCTTCTCCTCTCTGGAGCTCTTGACCTTTCTCATTCTTTTCATCTTGCCGTGTCATGGCATCATGATCATAAAACAAGCAGAGACTAGTAATCGCCCCCCTCCCCCTCTCTTATATTGGACGTCCAGAGGAGTCTCACGCACCTGTAGCTCACAGTTCAATTACATCGTATCACCATCTGGCATTCAAGGAATGGGGCATGACCTCTGGTATGTCTTGAGAAGAACATGAAGCCCTCCAGTTTATTGCTTGGCAGGTCTGTAGACTTAAAAAGACAAACTTAAGATCAGTAGTAGAATATCATGAAGTATGTCTAATCAAGTGTTGTACAATGTTGAGATACTTGTATTTCCATGTAATGCTATTTTGCAGTTTCATTCCACTACATTTTAGAAGCCATGTTGTACTTCTTAATTAACTACATTTATTTGTAAGCTTTAGTTTCTTTATAGATTATTAGCTAACACAACATTTAAATAAACTAATACCTAAAACTTAGAATAATAATAAGTATACCTAAAACCAGCAGAAGTATAGAAAAGTACATGTTATAGCCCATATAAAATGGGTCATGTACTTTTACTTTTGGTACTTGGGTATATTTTGATGCCAATACTCTTGGAATTTAGCTTTTTACAAGTTTACGAGTATTTTTACAATTAAGTAGTGGTGAAAAGTAACAAAGTACATTTACTCAAGTACCATATTTAAGTTCTATTTTGACATATGTGTTAGAGTATTTTCCATTTTATGCTCCATATACTTCTACTCCACTTAATTTCCGAGCAAATATTGTTCTATTCAGTAGATTCAGTACTGTGCTACCAATATACAAGTCCACGTGTTTAAAAAAGCATCTAGGATAGGCTTCACGTTGAACAACTGCAACATTAAAATACCCTGACATGTATTTGTTAGTGATAAAAACAGGATCATATAAAATTAGATCAAAATATAGTATTGTGTGTATGGGTGAAATGAGCCATTGTGCACATTTTGGCCGATTTATTTCTGTAACTATTATTAAGTAAAATAGTTTTGCATGTTTTCTTAAGACCATAGTATCTCTTTAAAAGAAACTGAGTACTTCTTCCAACTCCATTATGTATTGCTACTTTTTCCACTACTGCACAAGATAGACTGAATGAATACATTCAAACCTTTGTGCCCATTCCAACGTGTTCCAATGTGATTACTGGAAACTCACAGAAATACCTTGGAAATGCATTCAGCGAGCATGCAATCTCCACACATCAGATGACCACCTGCTGTTCAAACCTTATTGAAGTGAGCCGCCAGAAATCCTACATTTCACATTGTTACTGCCAGAATGTATGTGACATCAAAGGGTGTAGGAGAGGCAATGTGACGCCTGAGTAAGAATCACCTTTGCAGAGACTTCTATACAGAATAAATGTCACCATACTGCACTATCCATGCAGACCACTAACAAGACAGCTTGTGTATCTCTGGTGGAATTTATTTTATTCAACAGTAACGGTGTATGAGTGCATAACATCAAAGAAATGCACATTTTCTTCGTTCCTGCACTTAAATATAATTTCTTCCACATCAGAATTACGACTTGGTAACTGTGATCTTCCTTGGTCTTTCATCAGACAAACCCAGATGTAATGGATGAGGTCTTGTAGGCCTACTCAGTCACTCTGTAATCTCAGGCTAACCTTTCCATCTCTTTCATCACTGAACCGACGTCTCCCGTGTGATCAGCCTGAGGGAAAAATACTTTTTGAGTCAGAGGGCAGCACTTTGTGTAATCACGCTGATGTGGCCATGCTGCTCATATTCCAATGTAGGTAAAGGAATTGGATTGTTTGTTAATCTTGTTAGGAACCTTACAGACACTTTGACTCAAACGCACAACTCAAAAGAAAGTTTGTTCAAAATAGTCTTTACTTTGGAAAAGTATAAAGTTCAAACAAAAAAATCACTCATAAGAGGCAAAACGTAGCAAAGCAAATTACAAACTAAATAAACAAAATACAATAATCTCTTGGCGAGACAAGCTGGCTCTCTAAATGGCACAAGGCACAAGACGAACTGGCACAGGACAAAGGAAGACAGGACTATTTATACATGAGGTAAGGGGGAACAGGTGGAAACAATCAGGGGCGGGGCAGACACTGACGATGGCGGGAAAACACACAAAGGGAGGAAGTAAGGGGACCTGAAATGAGACCAGAGGTAAGTACAAATTAAAACAGGAAGTGCAATGACAGGACTAGACGGGTGAACAAAAAGACTTGACTAAACATAAATCTAACCTGGGCTATGAATGAACTAAACGTGAAACAATAACATGAACCTGATTAACATGACATGAACAATTTAGCAGACATGAAGGGATGTTACGGTACCCCCCCCCCCCCCCCCTCTAGGGACGGCTCCTGACGTCCCAGGAACTTCTGGGTGATCCCGATGAAAATCTTTAATCATGGCCGGATCAACAACGAAACTCGCTGGGATCCATGCTCTCTCTTCTAGACCGTACCCATCCCAGTCCACAAGGAACTGTCTTCCTCGCCCTCGCTTACGAACTGCCAGCAGTCTCTTTACAGCGTAGACGGGGCCTCCTTCTACCATCTGGGGGGGTGGAGGGGGTTTAGAGGCGGATACCAATGAGCTCTCCCTGACCGGCTTGATCTTGCGGACATGAAACGTTGGATGGACCTTTAATGACCTGGGTAGACGTAACTGCACAGACACCGGGTTTATGATCTTCGATATCGGGAATGGACCAACAAACCTTGGCGTTAGCTTTCTCGACATGACGTGGAGGGGTAAGTTCTTGGTAGCTAACCAAACTCTTTGTCCAGGCCGATACGGTGGAGCAGGACTCCGGCGTCGATCCACCACCTCCTTCATCCGGCTGGCACTGCGCAAGAGAGCCCGACGAGCACCGGCCCAGATCCGGCGGAACCGACGAACCATAGCGTGAGCTGATGGGACCGTGACCTCTGCCTCATTGGCAGGGAACAGAGATGGTTGGTAGCCGTGCACACACTGGAACGGTGTGAGTCCTGTTGCGGAAGTGGGCAGCGTGTTGTGGGCGTACTCCACCCACATCAGGTGCTTGCTCCAGGATGCCTGCTTCTGGGAGGCCAGGCAGCGCAAACAGGTCTCTAGCTCCTGGTTAATGCGCTCTGACTGGCCATTCGACTGGGGGTGATATCCTGAGGAAAGACTCACGGTGGCTCCAAGGAGATGGCAGAACTCCTTCCAGAAACCGGAAATGAACTGTGGGCCCCGGTCTGACACAACGTCCCTGGGAAAACCATGAATGCGAAAGAGATGATGTAACATGACCTCTGCCGTTTCCTTGGCAGAGGGAAGCTTGGATAGTGCAATAAAATGTGCCATTTACTAAATCTGTCCACCACCGTCAAGACGGTGGTGTTACCTTCCGATATCGGTAGTCCGGTGACAAAGTCCATCGAGATGTGGGACCATGGCCGATGAGGAACAGGAAGTGGCTGCAGCAACCCCATCTGTGCTTCAGTGGAAGTCTTGTTCCTGGCACAGACAGTGCAGGCCGCAACATATTCTGCCACCTGCTTCCTCATAGCCTGCCACCAGAAACGTTGCTTGATCATGAAGGTTGTGCGTTTCACTCCAGGATGACAGGTGAGCATAGACGTGTGAGCCCAGTGTTTTACCTGTGATCGAACGGAAACAGGGACAAACAACCTATTTCGTGGGCAACCCCTAGGTGCCGGGGTCTCACCATTTGCCTGCTTCACCACTGATTCTATTGGCCATGAAACTGCTCCAACCACACGGTTAGGTGGAAGGATGCTCTCGGGCTCTTTGGCAACAGGTTCAGGATCGTACAAACGTGACAATACATCAGGTTTAACATTCTGTGTGCCTGGTCTGTATGACAATACAAAATGAAACCGATTAAAAAACAATGACCATCTAGCCTGGCGTGAGTTCAGTCTTTTGGAGTTCTTAATGTATTCCAGGTTTTTATGGTCAGTCCAAACTAGAAATGGTTGCTCAGCCCCCTCCAACCAATGACGCCATTCCTCCAAAGCTGTTTTAACTGCTAAAAGCTCCTTATTCCCCACATCATAGTTCCTTTCTGCAGTTGTCAACTTACGTGAAAGGAACGCACATGGGTGTAGCTTGTTGTCCTGGACAGATCTTTGGGACAGCACCGCCCCAATGCCATCGTTGGAGGCATCCACCTCCACGATAAATTGTCTCCGTGGGTCGGCCACTGTGATGATTGGGGCAGTCGTGAACAGTTTCTTGAGCTTCTGGAAAGCTTCATCCGCCTGTATATTCCACTTGAACATGACATGGGGAGAGGTTAAAGCATGTAAAGGTGCTGCAATGCCACTAAAGTTTCTTATAAACCTCCTGTAGAAGTTTGAAAAGCCTAACAATTGTTGCACCTTTTTCCTGTTGGTGGGAGATGGCCAATTGGCCACTGCACTGACCTTCTCTGGATCCATCTGGATTTGATTGGCCGAGATGATGTACCCCAGGAAGGAGACGGTCTTGACGTGAAACTCACACTTTTCAGCCTTGCAGTAGAGTTGATTCTCCATCAGGCTTTGCAGTACCTGGCGGACATGATGGGTGTGGGTCTCCTCATCGGGTGAGAAGATCAAGATGTCATCGAGATAAACGAATACAAACTTGTTGAGATAATCCCTCAGCACATCGTTGACAAATGACTGAAAAACTGCAGGAGCATTGCATAATCCAAATGGCATGACTAGGTACTCGTAGTGACCACTGGGAGTGTTAAAACCGGTCTTCCACTCATCCCCCTCTCGTATCCTAATGAGATGGTAAGAGTTTCTCAAGTCCAGTTTGGTGAATAGTTTTGCATCCTGCAAAAGTTCAAAGGCTGAAGACATGAGAGGGAGTGGGTATCTATTTTTAACTGTTATTTCATTAAGGGGACTATAGTCAATGCATGGACGGAGGGTACCATCTTTCTTATCGATGAAGAAAAACCCAGCGGCCGCTGGGGAGGAGGATGGTCTGATGAGTCCAGTTTTTAGAGAGGAGTCAATATAGGACTTCATAGCCTCCCTTTCCGGTGCAGAGAGAGAGTAAAGTCTCCTTTTAGGGATCTGAGAACCAGCCAACAGGTTAATGGGACAGTCATAAGGTCGTGGGGAGGTAGGGACATGGCCCTAGTTTTGTTAAATGCTTCCTTTAAGTCCTGGTAACACAAGGACACTTTAGTCAGGTCGGGATAATCCGAAATGGAGTCAGGCTTATGAGTGTTTGTCTTGTTCCTTTTCAGGTTCTGTGGAGAACCTAGGAAGGTCTGAACTGGTCAGCCTACAGCCTGGGCCCCAGTCCTTAACCCTCCCTGATCGCCAGTCAATGATCGGATTATGTTTGATCAGCCATGGATAACCCAAAATCAAGGGGTGTAGTGCAGAGTCAAATAACTGGAATTTCATTTTCTCTATGTGTGTATTGTCAATGGTTATTTGGACAGGTTCAGATACATGGGTTATTTTAAATAACTTGCCATCTAAGGCACTGGCAGTAACAGGGGAAGTCAACGGAACAGTCTTGATGCATAGTCTCTTTGCCAAACTCCAGTCCATCAGACTTTCGTCGGTACCTGAATCGACTAATGTCCCATCAGTAATGTCTTGGTCACGCACTTGAATATTTACCATGGTCAATGAACGTGGAGGGAAATCAGTTGCAGAGAATTGGCTCACCAGCTGCATGGGTTCCTCCGGTGCAGCCGAGGGCGCTGGTTCCTTGGGCGAGGCTGAGGAAGGTGGACTGGAGCTCCATGGGTGTCGAAAGGCAGGTGAGTGCCCCATGTGGCTCGGAGGTCGTGCACTGGTTCTGATTCTCTCCTTCTGCCTTTCATGAAGCCTGTTATCAATGCGAATTGACATGGCAATGATGGAATCAAGATCTGTGGGTAGTTCATGGGGTGCCAACTGGTCCTTTATAGAGTCTTGTAGACCATTCATGAAGGCATCAATTAAAGCAGGGGTGTTCCACCCACTGTCTGCTGCTAGAGTACGAAAATCTATTGCATAGTCTGTCACTCTCCGTTGTCCCTGTTTGATCTGCATAATGACTCGTGAGGCTTCTCTGGAAGGTGATGAGTGATCAAACACACGGCTTAGAGTCTGGGTAAACATGTTCAGTGACTGACATATGGGCGAGTTTCTTGACCACTCGGCTGTAGCCCAAGCAGCGGCTCTACCAGACATGTGGGACAACATAAAAGCTACCTTAGCTTGGTCCGAAACAAAGGCAGCAGGGTTATGAGCAAAATGTAGTTCACACTGTACCAGAAAGGGTCGACAGTTACCAGAGTCCCCGGAAAACCTCTCCGGAGGAGCCAGGCGAAGCGTCGATCCAGGTGGGGTGGTGTGATCCGAAACAACAGCAACAGACGGTGGACCTGGCATTGCTGGAGTAGGTGCAGAGGAACCGGCTTTGAGGGGTGAGAGAACTTGCTGCATTTGAAGTGCCAGGTGATTTACTTGGTTGGTTACAGCTGATTGGAATTCATCCTGACGATCCGTGAGACCAATCATTCCTTGGTTGATGGAAGACAGCTGTTCAGCATGGAGGGTTAGCATCCTGCGCTAACACATCGGCCTTGAAGGAACCGGAGTCGGCGGAGTCCATTTTTTGGCCAGTTCGTTCTGTTAGGAACCTTACAGACACTTGGACTCAAACGCACGACTCAAAAGAAAGTTTGTTCAAAATAGTCTTTACTTTGGAAAGGTATAAAGTGAAATGTAATGCAAAGCAAATTACAAACTAAATAAACTTGACTATGGTCACAAAATACAATAATCTCTTGGCGAGACAAGCTGGCTCTCTAAATGGCACAGGACAAAGGGAGACAGGACTATTTATACATGAGGTAAGGGGGAACAGGTGGAAACAATCAGGGGCGGGGCAGACACTGACGATGGCGGGAAAACACACAAAGGGAGGAAGTAAGGGGACCTGAAATGAGACCAGAGGTAAGTACAAAATAAAACAGGAAGTGCAATGACAGGACTAGACGGGTGAACAAAAAGACTTGACTAAACATAAATCTAACCTGGGCTATGAACTAAATGTGAAACAATAACATGAACCTGATTAACATGACATGAACAATTTAGCAGACATGACGGGATGTTACAAATCTGTCTAAATTCACCAACTTAAAGAGGCCCTATTGAGCTTTTTTCCTATGGATTGTTATTTAGAGAGGCGAAGTCCCTCCCTTTCCGGTGGACCTTCATGGGACCTTATTTCGGAAAAAGTATGCATTGAAGTCAATGGAGAGAGAAAAATTATCTTTCGATCCCGTTTGAATTGTGCCACGAATTACACATGTTTGTCTATTTAAAAGATAATTTTGCAAGTCAAAAAAAAAGAAATGTCGTAAAACTGTGAAGTAACACTTTTTTTGTGTGAAACCGCTCAATGAACTACATCTCCCGTCTCGCACCACACAATAAAATGGCCGTCACGTTGGAACATTTCACTTCTTTCTTTCAGAATGAGGCGAAAAGTATGAAAAGAGGTGAAAATCACTCCAAGTCTGGGCATGTTGAGAGCTGTACTTACACACAAGGGAAGTTAGTCGGTTCCGTGAGAGCCAGCATGCGGGACCGGGACTCTGGGATTTGTAGTCTTTCTAGTTGCATATTTTTCATAGTCTTATATTTCAACAGTTTTACGACAAACTGTGACTTTTTTGACATGGAAATTCTTTTTTAAGATTGACAAACATCATGTGTGTAATTCATGGCACAATCCAAACGGGATCGAAAGATAACTTTTCTCTCTCCATTGACTTCAATACATAATTTTTCCGAAATAAGGTCCCATGGACCGGAAGTAGATGGGCGTGACTTCGCCTCTATAGGTTTATATAACAATATAGCTTCCCCCCCCCGAAGCGCCTCCATTGGACTAGTGATATCACTATGTGACACCCATGCATCTATTGGCTAGAGCTTGAACACATTGTATGTGATAGGTTAAATGGCGGGACATCTCTAAGCCAGCTAACCAAGCTGGTTTCAGACAGAGGGTGAAAGAGGTGCTGCAGCACAGGCAGTACGAGACAAATAAATACTTTTTGGAAAATTAAAGCATTAAATATGTGACAGTAGAGACACTAAATACAAATAAATATCCAAAAATGAGCATTAAATGTCCTCTTGAACAATATGCACACAGTCTGTGTACAGTAGGGAAGAGCAGTAGCACACACAATATATACAGATTTTTTTAAATGTCACTTTAAACTGTATTGTTTGTCTGATGTGGCCAGGCTTATTCCATTAATCCTTTTCTTGATGTCTTTACATTTCCCAGCAGTTTCAGGAAATGACCTAATCTTTTCATAAAATAAAAGCCTTGTATTTGTGATCTGTTTTTATTGACTAACGTCCTCAGCTGGCCGTAAGGGCTGCAAACAGAGTCAGGAAGTATTATAAAATATCAGACTAATGCATGTTGCTTATTGTCTTTTCAAGGGATTTGTTAACAATATGAAAAATAAGGATTAAAGCCAGATTTATCCTTTAAGCGTAGGAGCAGCCGAACAAATAACCCTTGAGTATAAAGGCCAATGCTATCTGAATGCACTTTGAATGTGTGGGGTCAATGACATAACATGTTGTGTTACTACTGGAAGAGATGACAGCCTTGGATTTGTTCTTTTTGTTTTGTTAAATAAAGGTTCATCAGGGTCCTTGGTTACTTGAACTCCTAATTATATTCCTCTGGTGAAAACAGTGCTTGTCTTGGTGCAAAAGAGACATTGCAGTAGTAATCATATCAACATTTGAAGGATGGAGAAAAAAACTGAAAAACCATAGTGAGAAAAAAATCGTGCTTCAAATCAAATCAAAGCTTTATTTATAAAACACATTTAAAAGCGATTTTTGGTCGGGCCGAAGTGCTGTACATGTAATAAATACTACAATCACATACAAACACATTACTACAATCACAATAAAAGACAATAAATTACAACAGATATATAAAAAACACAGGGAAAAGTCAGGAGTCGTGCTTCGCTCTGACTAAAAGGCCAGGGAGAAGAAGTGTGTTTTAAGAGTAGATTAAAAACAACCTAGGGTCTGGGCCGACCTCACATGGAGGGGCAGAGTGTTCCAGAGCCTATAGGGCCAGCTGCTGCAAAGGCTCGTTGCCCTCGGGTTTTGAGCCTGGTCTTGGGCCCTATCAGCAGCAGCTGACAGGTGCTTCCCTTATAGGACTGTCATTCCCATACTAAAAAAACGTTGTCTCATTAAAAATAATAATCATAGGATTTGACATACGTAGCACCATGAAACCATTTTGATTATCTAGCTCTATCTCGCCCAATTAAATAACTGTCTAGCTTATCAATTTGCTCACTCCCTAATCCTATTTCTGCTTTTTCAAAGATATGGTGCAGGTGGTCTGACTCCCATACAAACACTTGCCAGTATTTCCCACTCATTCTCCCATACACCAATGCATTTTAAATGGTAAATGGACTGCATGTGATATAGTGCTGTTCCATTCTTTACAACCGATGAAAGGCCTTACATATTCAAGCTAGCCTTCAACCATTCTCATACAGAGAAAAAGGCAAACATTCACACAGCCATTTGGAGCAACTGCTATTTTTATTTGTTATGTTCAATCTGGCTATAGGTCGTTAGAAATGATTCCTCTGTGTGGATTCTAAACAACATCTGTTGAGAAATATGTCTCTAATGTATGAAGTGTTTTTTTTAAATGCTATGATCTGATTGAGAACATCCATTGGTTGTATTTGAACAAATCCTTAGTGGGCAATGCCCCATTACTTTTTTTTAAACAAAACTGAGAGTGAAAACTGCGGAGAGTTCAAGGGGTTTACCTCTGTTCCTGAAAAAAAGCTTTTGCTGAAGTGCCCTAAAGCTGCATTCCTTCTAATGTCCAGCAGGAGGCAACTGATGTATAGAAGTCTATGAAAATGTTCCTTATTCTCCCTTGATTCATTACCTCAGTCAGTAAACCATATTGGTAAGGTTATAGTCCTGATTGCTATTTTAAAATCTTCTTCAAAACAGTTGTTTTTTTCCACGATAAATCAGTGTTTCTTTTAGGCCGTGCCTATCTTTTGATTGACAGGTCAGTAGGATTATCTGGTTTGCGTGTTTTTGTATCATAACTTTCATGGTGTGATTATAGTTCATGAAAGTCTTGTCCATCTTTAAAGAACTTTTCTAAATTGATGGAATAAGAGTATCTAGTATGAGTCATCCTGCATCATGACTGTTTCTTGGGTAAAAATACCTTTAGAAGACTCGGGGGGATTTACTGTACGTCTTCAGTGCTCTCTGCAATATGAATGTCACCTTCAAAAAGCGTTTATCTTTTAACTTGCTTTTAACTTGCCTTGAGCAGAGCAACAAAGTGTGTTCTGACACGATTACACATGATGTGGGAGTTAGTGCTCCTGCAGTGACTTCGAGGAGCAGCTCCTCTGCTATCTCATCTGATGGTGGAGATTGTGGCAGGGAGATCTATAGATTAAATGAATAATTTAAATCCGGCATTTCCGTAAGAAGAGTCTTTGTGGTCTCACCAAAGCCCTCGACTTGTTAAAGCGTGGCCATGCATCAATAGAAATGTAAAACAGATGGTGTCTGAATGATCTTTCAACAACACTGAGAGATGTTCTTGACGATGTTAATGTGCTGGATGCTGTTCAATGTGTTCATAATGTTTACGCTTCATTCAAGTATAGGAGTACTTAGTGTGAACGATGCTGCGAGATTGATGAGAATCAAAAACCATAATTAATCATCACAGCATGTTTGCATGGTTACCTAATATGCGAGACAAAGTACCCAAATGATGTCTCAGAATATCATGGTGAGATTATCTGTATGCAGTTTGTTCACATTAATAGAAAAATAAGAAGAAATAAGAATTAAAATAGAAAACATGACTGTTTGTTTCGCACTTGTACCCGCTCAAGTGTCTTGTTAAAAGATTGATGTTCTTTATGTTGTTTCATTGCCAGTATATATATAAAGATATCTATCTCTTGATATCTAGCTCCAGCATTCAGCACCATGAGTCAAGACCTGTGCGCAGCAGGCGAAGAGTAAGTAGAGATCAGAGGGTGGAAACACAGAGGATGACTTTTAAAATTCTGCCAAGCACAATATGTATTCAAAATGGACGAGTGGAGATTGGTTCCCAAGAGACAAACCAGGAGTAACCCTTTAGGAGGTCGACAGGAGAGATACCTGCAGTGTTTGGTGTAACGAGAGGAGTCAAGTTGATTTTCCAGCCCTGTAATTGGGCTCAATGATTGGAGTGATGTATTTATGTATTTACAGCAAGCCTGGGAATGAACAGTTTCTTCAGAACAACAAGCGTGCAAGTCAAGTGGAGTATTCAGTGTTTGCCTGAATAGTTAATTTCTCAATTGACTGCATGAGATTGAACAACGTGGAGTCCATTTGTAACGGTGAATTATGGTTGTAAAAAAGCCTTTAAATGCTTAATGTTGAAAAGCCAGTAAGAGCTTGTATCCAACTGAAGCCCAGGCCAGCACTAATCCACCTCAAACTGATCACGCATCAGTACAATTGCCAACTTCCTTTCTAATTTGTTTCTTCTGAAAACCTGAATCTTTCATAACAAGACTTTGTTTTCAATCGTTTTTGGACAACTTTGGAGGTCTATGGTGTTTGTGTATATCAGGAAATAGATGTTAGTAAATACATTCTCCGGAATTTGATGATATTAAGAAAAGATTTAGATTTTTCTTTGGCTTTCTCATCACGTTTGGGAAACGTATTTCAGGTACACCTCTCTAATTACAATAAGAGTGGTAATCACCAACCCCAACAAAGCGAAGAGAAGTCATACATGTATTTCATGATCACACTTAGATGCATAGTGGTGTATAGGCGTTAAGCAACAAGAGATTGCAGTACAGATGTGCCGGACTAGGTTTTGATGGCAAAACAGCAACAATGTCACCACATATTTTGTCCCTAGAGAGCACTGACTACAGCTTTTTTTGACAGCAAAATCTACCGCTCATTATGAACATTCAGCATCATTTTTTAATTCTCACACAAAGGTCCACACACATTGTACCTTGACACCAAACGCGCCCTCACGCCCTTTTCTACCCTTTCAACAAAAAAGACAATTATTTCCTCAAATAAGCATTTACAGCTTCATTTGAGTCCCCTCGGTGAAGTCATTAGACAGATGGTGCAGCAAAGAGAGGGTCTGCTCTACTGAGAACATCAACACATCCAATCCCCTTTAGACTACTACTGTGAGAGGGAATAATATTCGTTTGGGAAACGTATTTCAGGTACACCTCTCTAATTACAATACGAGTGGTAATCACCAACCCCAACAAAGCATCACAATTAGGTTAACTCACACAACGTTGACATTTTGCCAATATCTTATATACAATGTTTATTTTAAAAAGAGGCTTGTGAGAAGTCATACATGTATTTCATGATCACACAAAGCAAAGTATATGCTTTGTTGGGGTTGGTGATTACCAATCTATATATAGCAGAAATGACTGCTGCTAGTTTGCTTTTACTGAAACATTAACGGAAACTGGATATATCTTTTGACATTTAAAGGTATAGCTCAGTGTAAATAGATGTCAAAAGATATATCCAGTTTCCGTTAATGTTTCAGTAAAAGCAAACTAGCAGCAGTCATTTCTACTTTTCATAATTGTCTTCCCAAAAAGTGGACTACTATATCACAATATATAGTGTTTATTTTTTTATTTGTACAGAAACAATTTATTGAATTTTTTGCTACTGTATGAAGGCATGCGTAAAATATTAAACCATAAAAACCTGTCTAGATTGATTCTAGCCCTCAGTCACAGCCGATGATATAAGAACCAATGTTGTATTTGTGATTGTTAGTGTCATTTAAGTATACAAAAACTGAGGCATCACAAAACATTGCTATTGTGATCGACTTTGTATGAGTAACCTGGCTTGTTTTTGGCCACTTAACAGATGTAAACAAACATGTAAGCATGCAGTTATATATTAAAAGTCCTCTTTATAAAATGATAAACTATATCATAGAATATGAAAATAAAAATATTTTTAGGATCTTCAGTATTATTCAAGATAGAAAAAAACAACTGTCAATGACATACTGATAGAAACGTGTTTTTAAGTAAGCATAGCGCATACTGTAAGACTCCCATAAATGTACACTCAAACTATGTTGATATGGTTTTTTTATGCATGCGTCTTACATTAAGCTGTCTTTGGCTCTTTTCTGCTGTAACAATGTAAATCTCCCCTCTGTGGGACTAATACAGGTATTATGATTCTGATTCTGAATGATATGTCGAAAGGTTAACTTTAACTCAAACCACAATCAGTTTACCAAACACACCAGTTGAAGCTGTGTTTCTACTCAAGGATCAGCAGGGAGCATCAGTAAATGGCACTCACCAAAGCAGGAGTTGATGAAGCCGTACCAGCTGCAGCCGCTGCGCCCCAGCAGCCACCTGCCCCGGATACTGGAGGCGAAGCTGAGGGTGGTGCCGAACAAACACACCAGCATGTCACTGATGCTGATGTTCAGCAGCAGCATGTTCACCGGCGTCCGCAGTTTCTTGAATTTGCAAAACAAAAGCAGCACGACGAAGTTGTTGAGGATGCCAAAAGTCATGATGAAGCCCAGTACCATGGAGAGCACGACGAACCCGGAGGGAGACAGCCTCCCTCTGGCTTCATCGTGCTCGTCCACCAGCTCCATGTCATCGCTCTGGTTAAAGCTGTAATTCAGAGCATCCTGACCAGAAAACATCCTGCTGTCCATGCATCGGAGCTTGTCCTCACTCTGAGGCAGTTTTGGAGGAGGGTTGGTGACTTTGTTTAAAGTTTAAGAGCTTCCTTCTTAAGTCTTTCTCTCTGCTGTGTTTCCTCCGGGACATGAAAACCTGAGCACTTCATGTTTTCACATTCCTCTACAGCTGCTGAGAGCATGCAGCTGCTAAAATGATGTTAAAAAACTGACACAAAGGCTAAAAAGAGATGAAAAAATAAAGGTCCACCTGTTACCGTGAAGCTTCGCGCGTCCCTTTCTCCGTATTCATCTTCATTCAGCGTTCAGCCTTTTCTGACTCCTTAATCATTTGCCAAAGATATTCATCTCTATTCTTCAAAGTAAATGAAAAGACTCAATCTTATTGTAGCAGTTTTTTCCTAAATTGGGGCAGTCTGTTCCCTCCAAGTCACCACTATTTGATGCATTGTAATCACAGTGAAGACTCCGGCAGGATGAGTGTTGCGTAAAGTGCGCTTTGCTCCGCCGCCCAGCATCCTATAAAGGAGGCTCCATACGTCACGGGACATGGCTCCATATACTGTATGTCACGGGACATGGCTATGACAGGGGCCAACACGATGTGTGTGTGTGTGTGTGTGTGTGTGTGTGTGTGTGTGTGTGTGTGTGTGTGTGTGTGTGTGTGTGTGTGTGTGTGTGTGTGTGTGTGTGTGTGTGTGTGTGTGTGTGTGTGTGTGTGTGTGTGTGTGTGTGTGTGTGTGTGTGTGTGTGTGTGTGTGTGTGTGTGTGTGTGTGTGTGTGTGTGTGTGTGTGTGTGTGTGTGTGTGTGTGTGTGTGTGTGTGTGTGTGTGTGTGTGTGTGTGTTAAACTTCTGGAGTCATGTTGTGAAATATAGTCAAAACTTAAAGGGGACCTATGCAAAATGCACTTTTGTACGTCTTTTATTTATTTATTTAAATTGTATTTAACCTTTATTTAACCAGATAAAAGCATTTAGACAAAATCTAATTTGCAATGCTGACCTGGCCAAGAAGGCAGCAACGTTACACATAACACATAACACAAACATATAAAATACAGAGAATATAACTAAGAAAACAAAAGACGAAAAAGCAGTCACGACATTGTGCACACTATGACAGTAAGAAAGGAACTACTTATTACTGCATGAGCAGCTGGTGGTAAGGACTTCAGACAACTTCAATTTAAAACATGCTATTGAGACAAGTGCCATCAGTTTGAGGCGTGATTGAAGGTCATTCCAAGACCAAGGACCATAATAAAAAGACTCCTTTTCCCGGCCTCAGTCCTCACAGCAGGAACCTGGAACCGTATCCAGGCACTGGATTTGAGGTTGTGAGAGTCACAAACTGGAGACAATAAAGTTGAATTTGACTTTGACTTGATCAGTCACAAGGTGCCATGTGACCACACAGTGGGGGATCAGTGATCTGGTCATGGGTCTGATATCTCATAAGCATGTATTCACTGTAAAAAATAAATAAAAGCCTGACAGTGGGATCGTTATTTGATATGAGTGCTGCTATTACCTTACAGATCTGCTGCTGGAGGAGCCATCCAACAACCAGCTCGCAATTACTGTTCCTCACTCATATGGTTTGAACATTGGTTGCATTTTTTATTCACCCCCACAATAAAAAACTATTTACAGAAATTGTAATAACTGTCAGTTATTAAGGATTGGCTTTAATGTGAATACCTTTTCTAAAGATACATAATCCGAGCAGAGCGAAGCTGAAGAAGAGAATTATTCAAGATGGATTCACGTTTTAACTCTTAGAATTTTTATTTTCAAGAAGAAACTGCAACTCAGAATATCAAAAATGTAATCTATTCTTTGCCCAAAAAGGCAGATTTTTATTTATTCCACCGACAGTTTTAAGTTGTCACAAAAGGAAAAGCACAGGTGGAATTAAAACATGAGGTATGCTTCAGATCCTATATCTATAACAGCAACTAAAATGCTTTTAATTACACTAACAACTCACAAGTCAAAATTGTGTTGAAATGTCACTAGTATTTTGACTCAAATACATTGAGGTTGATACCTAATTCAAAGGGGCTATATTATGTTAATTTACAACATCATATTGGTATTAAGTGCTTCTACTATGACATGTTTACCCCAAAAAGCCTAATAGGCCATCTTTAATTAAAGTCAAAATAAAAATAAAGTAAATCCTACCCTCCAAAATTAAGATTGTATATTTCACAAATGTAAAAAGTGAAGTGAGCTTTAGTTGTTCTACATGGTATTGCAGAAAAACGTGATTTTCCACACTCAGTTCCAACAGCTGGCACCTCGAAAATAATGATGTGAGCGTGTTGGATAAGGGCCCAGAAGGATGCAGTGTAAGTGGGTAGAAAACCTTATGAATAAAAGTCAATCTCCATCAATCCTCACAAGAAGGACTCTCAACTGCTCACCATTATAATTACCTTTAGAAGTGTGAATATATTTGTTTGGACAGCTGTTTATTGATTGCGTTTCTCATTCTATCTCTTTTTTCTTTATACCGACAGTATTTACTATTCCCTCTGCCTTTACCTCTCGGTGTAAAAATCCTGTCTGAGTTACTCTTTGTTTGTTTTATTAGTTTATCTGTGATGGTGAGAGTATACTGCACCATGGAAACCAAAGCCCAAATAATGTGAGTCTACTTTCAACAGTAAATAAGTAACACATCTGACGCCTGTAAAAAAGTTTGTTATATAACTTTTTGTTATAATTTGTTCATGTTTTTTTCTCCAGGATAACTTGTCAGACTTTCTGAAAACAACAACCTGACAATCATGCCTGCATCCTTATTTCCTGTCTCAAATTCAGTTCTTTTGAATTCAATACAAAACTAGGCTTCCTAATGTGACCTACGACACATCTTACTATATATAAATGGTATATGAGTCTTGACTTTGCTAATGTAACCCAGTGGCGAACCGTGTCTATCACAACTGGACCTTCTGTAGACACACACACACCCCCCGCCTGTCATTTCAACGTTAAACACAATAAAACGGCATGAATTGCTTCGTCGCATTCTGTATAGGCCGTTGTTGAGTGTGGACGGTCGGAGCATATATAACGTTAGCTTAGCCAAGCTCCATTTAGAAAGCACGCATTTTAAAGGGTTTTCGCCTGCCGTCTGTCTGCAGACTTGTCAAAGCATTGATTCATGGTTTTTACTAACCGGTATCAGTATGTTGTTACTTCGGCATCATTTTGAAACGTGTATTACAATTAAATCACGGTCAAATATGTTCATCTTGTTGTAGTTGTAGCCCCCTTGCCAGCGATTCTCTCTCTAGTTTAGCATACTCAGCCCGACTCAGCCTGGTTGTTCCTGGCCCTAGAACCACGATTTAGTCGGGCCAGAAAAAAGGTGAAAAAGTAGCCCTGGGCCAAAACTAGGCCAAGTGGAAACGCAACCAAAACACAAACACAAAACCACTGAAATGCGTAGTGCATGGTCCGAGAAGGACAAACATATCAACGTAACACTGTAATATTACAGATCAACAACACAGATACCATTCTCATTTATTCATTTTATATACATTTTATTTATATAATTAAATCGATTTTTTGTTTGTTTTATCTGAGTGTTCCAGGGTATTCTCTGAATACCTTGAAGGCCCTGACGGTTCGCCACTGATGTAACCATAACCATCTTACATTATCCAGAGATTAATTTAAGCTAAGTTTAAATTTAAAACTAAATACATTTGTGTTTAGGCCAGTTGGTTAGTTACCTGCTTAGCACTATTACTTAAGGGTATACGTGCAATGAAAGCAGTGATGATAACCTTATTAAATACATTCTATGGGTTGCTGATAAGTCCAGCTTCCTGTTAAATTTAAAGGAATGGAAAAAATGTGCTGACCTTGAAGAAAAATATCTAATGCACTGATCTAAGGCACTTAAAGCTGCAGCCAGTTACATGATCTCTAGTTATATCTTCAACTAAGTGCCACTTTCCTTAAAAGCCAGCATATTTTTTCCCCCAGTTTAATGACGATTTTAATAATGTTGCATGAACTGCAAGCTTCGCACAAAATAATAATGTTAGTATTAGAACATCGACCGAGCCCGGGGCTTTAGAAACATTTACCGGATGACAAGCTTGTCTTCATACAACAGTAAAGGCACACATACTGTAGTTGTCAGAGCTACAATTTCAAGATTTTTACTGTTAATGTGATTAAGAGTTTTCTTTTTTGTGTTGAAATACAAACATTCTAAACCAATTTCGTGAAGTACCTTTTAATTTCTGTTAGGAGATATAAAAGATAACTAGGCCGCATTTCCAAATCTCCCCGCGTCCCTACACAAGCTGTTATCTTACATGAAGGAAATCCAGAGCATACACTTAACCGTTAAACAATAATCCACTTTAATGGTAATATACAATGCAATACAATCAAATACATTACCATACACAACCATATCGTATCATATGTGTAATGTCAGGAGTTTGGCCTACTCCTGGCTCCTGCCCACAGGCCGCCACGACCTCCAGTCCAAGCAGCACGAGAAGAGAGAGAGAGAGGCACACAGCGGGGTTCCTGTCTAAATACTTCGCTGACCAGAGGAGGAGTTATCTGCGCCTCCCTTCCAGACCAGTGATTGGCTGCCCAAATTATTATCAACAGCTCACATCTTAAATTCCCCAATCCCAGTGGCTTAGCTTCATTATCACAGGGATGACTGTATGTTAACTCCACACCTTCCCCCTCTTCCTTTGTCCTCACAAAACCAAATGTTCACAGGCCCCAAAAACAGTTCACAGTTTTCTTACTCAAATCATTTTCCCTTTTTAAGCATCTTGATAGTTTACTAACATGAATACATACAAATATTTCCTCACAATTCCCCCTTTTGCACTCTTAAAAAAAGAGTGCAATTTACACAAGGCACTTGCAAAAAACTGCATCCTTGTCTGCTGAGTCTCCATACTTTTTATTCTCAGTGTCCACAGTGAAGGGCACTCCGTCCAGGCTCTCGTTGCAGATGACGCAGCGGAAGCAACCGGGGCGGTAAGACTTCCCCAGGGCCTGCCGGCCTGCATGTCCATGATTAGATGTCCACCTGCGTTGCACTTGTCTGCAGACTGCTGGAACCCAGAGTACAGAAAGTCCTCTTCACAGAAAACCCTTCCTGCGTCATAGTAGAACGCCTTCCCTCTCAGCCTTCGACTACAGGCGCTGCAGGTGAAGCAGCTGTCATGGTAGAGGCTGCCCATAGCTTGTCAGGCCTGGCTGGCTCCATACACCGTCTTGTTGCACTTAACACACACTCCTGTTTCAGCGGAGAGTGGAGTCCCCTGTGCCGTCCTGGCTTGCCGTGTCTTTGTCCCCTCTGATCCGCTGACGGCGGCTTCTGGGCTGCCTGCTAGAGAGATGTCTTCCTTCTCCTCCGGCTTGCTGATGGCGGCTTCCGAGTCGATGCTGAATAGATGTCCTCCCGATCTTCCTTCTCCGGTCCGATGATGATGCCTCCCGGGACGACTGCTGGATGGATGTCCTCGAGGTCCTTCTCCTCCAATCCGCTGATGACAGCATCCGAGTCGACCTCCATGACGAGAGCCAGATCTGTCCTGATGTCGTCTAGGGTCCTCGCAGGTGTTTTCCCCCGCCGCACACTGGCTCCGCACAGTGGTACCAGTTGTCCCCCTTTCCTTGTAGGCGGACGGCATGGGATGTCCTCTGGGTCACTCGGTCGGGGCCGGAGAGCCTGGGGTTGACAGTCAGCCTCCTGCGTCTCGGGTCCCCCTTTTGGCATCCACAACCTGTGTGGAGAAATCTGATACAAATCCCTCAAGCCTACGCTCCGGGCTCTGGGGCCCTCGGCTGTTTGACCCACCAGTGCGTGGCAACTTGGAGCCTGTTGGTGGGGTGTCTTACAACAACAGACGTCTGTGCACAGGTTTTCTAAATTAATTGTGCAGCTTCAGAATCTTAATACTTGGACTGTGCCCACTAAATAAGAACCACAACATCTTTAGGTAAACTAAATAACATATTTCAATAGCTCTGAATTTCTGACAAGCATCTGTATTTATTTAAATGAAATCCCTGAGATCCCATTAAAAATCTAAAAATATGATTTGAACTGCTAATGTTTCTGGTAAAGAAACACACTAATCTTATGGATTCAAAAACAACCAAAATCACAATACTAACAAAGTGAATGGCTTCCTGGTGATACTGCTTCTACCCGTCAGTTCTTAGATATTATCCTACTAAAAAATGAATACAAAATTCCAACAAACTGTCATCAAATGTCTTTCTATTACAAATGTAGATGAAATGTATATCCCCATAATGACCTAAACAATAAAGTCTATGGCTCTTACTTCTTTACCAGGCTAGTTACATGATGTTGTCTGTTGAAACATTACTCACCGGTCAGCCTCTCCAGTATTTCATTCTGGACTTACATCTCTCTGGCAGCCCCTTGGCCACTGATTCTTTATCTGTGTTACCTGCTATAACTCAATCAATACTAGAGACATGTCAACATTCATCAAACAGTATCTTATCCCCAAATATGGAGCAGGTCAATTCTAAAACTGTCAATCAATGGTCAGATTGAACAATGGAGTTGGGCCAGCCGGTTCCTTTCAGTCCCTAAATGAAAAATGTACATTGTAAAGTTTACACTCCCCCTTTTTTACACATTATCTCATGTGTAAACAAAAACCTGTATGGGAAGAAAACCTTCAGGTCATAATGGATTATAAGACAATACCAAACATTTTTCCCAAATGTACATCCATAATTTCCCCAGTAAACACTTGAGAGTGTTTCTCTCCATCATTCAGTCCTAAAAGAAACAGAATTCCAAATGTCATAGTTTGAGTTTCACATTCTTCAAACCGCCACCTCCTGTGGGAGTGAAACATCATGAAGCAGATTAGATACGGATTCCCCTTTTGTGCAATGTTAGGAAACCTCTCATTTCACACATTATTATCACACAAAAATAATGTGTTAGTCCAAAACATGCTTGATTAGTCATCGTTTTAAATCATGCAGTTGCACTGATCAGGTGCAGACATACACTCACTCACACTCACACTGTCAGGTTGTAAAGTCAGGTTTGGTCAGGTTCACCGCAGAGTCAGTCATTGACAGTGCCTTCCCAAGTTACCCTGTCGGTCAGTTGGTCTCAGTCTTTTTTGGCCATGTGTCGTGCTCTGCAGAGACTTTGATGTTCCAGCACAGGCCAACATCCTCCGTCTATACAAATCTGTATATATGGAGCGCCATCATTTATTAATTCACAATTACAACTATAATGTTCAAGATATCTCCAACCCCTCCTTGCTGTTTCCCACATTCCCTGAAAAGTGTCTAGCCAAAAAAATGTCACTTCCTTATTGTACTATTACTATTACTGCAATTCATTTACACCTAATTAGTATTAAAATGACTAATAGATCTATTTCAGAAACATGTGTACATCACTATCTTGTGTCAAAACATTACTAGGATCTGTAAAGATCTGCTATTTATTCCATAACTCATTCTATCAATTTATCTTCAATTCTGGTGCACTTAAAGAACAATGTTACCCTCTTTAACAGTGCGTGGAACTCTGGGTGTCTGAACATGAAACCAGTACCTCAAATTGAAATACTATATTTTGTTTAGAACCAGCTTTCCCTTCAACATGACCTATATAAATAAATATTTATCTGATCTTATAGAGCTGTTACTAAAACTCTCCCTTTGAACTGATCAATACTGTAACAAATTAAAACACTACCAAATTCACACACAAATAAAAAGTCCAGTGCATACTTCCTTCATGCCCCCCCCTTTTTCCTATCAGTGTGTTTTAGACTGATTTTCCACTTCCCTTTAATAGTTCTCCTCTTTTCCGCTATTTTTATTTACCAATTGACTAATTTATGGTCAATACATCTTCTTATCTTCACTTATTTATATGTATCTTTTGTTCACGCTAACAATGGTATAACAACCACACGTCTTCAATTCTGGTCCACCTAAAAATCAATGTTAAACTCTTTAGCAGTGTGTGGAACCCTGGATGTCCGAACATGCAACAATTACTTCCTCCTTTATCAAGGATTTAAAAACAGAAGTCATTTCATATTTCCTATGGTAATAACTATGCTACAATGGTGAAATCAATTATTTAGATTGGAATACTATATCTGGCTTGGCACCAGCTCTCCCTTTAACATTATCCATACAGATAAAGATTTGTCTTATAGAGTGGTTCCTAAAACTATCCCACTACCTTATTCACACGTGAATAAAAAATGTCAAAGAATATTTTGTTAACATGATGAAAAGATTGAAGAATATGGTTGTACTCTGAACCCTCAGTGTGTTCTCATTATACTCTAATAGTTTACTGCTATTTTTAATTTAATAAATCTTTCTGTCTTTACGTATTTATGCTTTAAATGTGCGTTGTGTGAATAAGTGTGTTTATGTGTAAACTCACTCATTCCCGTTTTCCTTTTCTCCTCCTCTGGTTTTCTCAAGCCGTGACCCCGGCCTCCTCACTTCTAATCGACCATGCCAACTCCTCTGATTCTGTGTTCTCTTCAGTCCATCAGCTGTAACTCTATTAGGCAGCCATTGGCCCAGTTACATCTGCATGCCCCATCATGCTCATGTTCCTGCACTGCTTTGCATTTCATCTCCTCCTTTACAGTCTCCCTGCTGTTTTATGGAGGGGGGATTCTGCTCTCATGTCCCACACTTTGCTCTTGTGCTCAGCTTGGAACTTCATGGTCCCGTCTGAGGGACTGATGAGCGTAGATTTCTGCCCGTCAGCATGCTGTTTGGTTCTGGATGCCACAGGTGGAGATAGTTCTGGCTGCAGTCTTGTTGTTGTTGTTTCAGCTCTGGTTCTCTGTCTGTTCGATGGAGAAGGAGGAGTCTCCTGTTGGGTTAGGTCTTTTGTCTGCTTGGAGGGTCGGGATCGTAGCCTTTTCTAACTCAGAGGGGGAGTCCAGGTCTCGGGACGCATTACCTATAAAAAATCTACCACACTGAGGTTAAATAAATCCAACCCTTTCCACTCTGACTCTTTGTAATCATACTATCTGTCTTAATTGTTAAATGCCATCTAAACAACCTAATTGATGTCTACAAATGATATTACAAAAACTCACTCTAAAAATTGTTTCATCCATTGCTACATATTTACCCAACATAACTCTATCAGGAAACCATTTTCTCCTATACATTGAAAAACGTACATGTTTCCAGCATCACATATTCCACACACTACGAAAGAACATCTACATATTTTCTCCAATATTTTAAGCTAGTTTCTATAACAAGATTATCATGTGTGACATAATAATCAGATGTCTTGTTTGCTAACCAAGAATATTAAACTTTAAAATCTCTTTTGGCCAGTTGAAGTCCTGCTTACTTCATCCTTAAACTCTTCTTTAATTTGAAACCAAAAAAGGTCTTCCTTCTCCACCATGATCCTATCTCTATATCAAAGTCCAGACAAACTGATGATTTATCTTCAGAAACCATGAGGAATGACTCATAAAACACTATTCTCCCTTACTTCAGTTCTAAATCAAATGAGCCAGACAGGAAACCCCCTTTAACCACTTGCTTATCCTATTATTTTGAAATTGTTTATCAAAGTTGTGTTACAAGCAGGTTAGATCTGTAATGAATTAAAATCAATATTTAAAGACGCAATATAAGTTAAATATATTGTTAAGGTAATTACTGTTTTATTGTGAAGGCATCTCTGGCGAACAGCGGCCTTTGGCTTTTATTTTGAAAGGCCGTTCCGAAACAGCGAGTCCGATTTCTAGAAACACGGCAAGTTGACAATCGGTCTAATGCATTAACTATAGTCGTGAAAGAGACAAGGAGGGGGAAGGCGTGTGGAAGCAAGCAATGAACTGAAAATGCCACCAATCCTGTTTCAACGTGATGGCGCACATCGAAAACCTAAGCGGGCATAAGCACCCCTGTCATAACTGACAAGCGTTCAAAAACCTTTCTGCTTATCCCTTAGGCTACTACTTTTCGTTTTATTCATAACCTAAAAATCCAATTGTGATGAATAGCTTGCTATTACATTTACCAACATAAAACAAGGTCTGTACTAATCAACAATGACAACCTACAGACAGCTCATTTATTTAAATATACGCAATATATTGACTTCACTTTTATTTATCTGACTTAATTAACGTGCTTCCCCCCCTTTCAGCCACTAGATGGCAGCAGCAGAGCACAAATGAGCTTCACTCTTCTGAGCGAATGTCTGATTACCACAGACAATGCTCACACAGGTTATTCAGGTAAAAATCACACAGATTTATTCCCCGTACAGTTTGTCTAGCTTGATAACGTGCCTCATATGTCGTCACGCAGGACTCTCTGCCTACCTTGCGATCAACGTTATGTTTACGTCAGCCTTTCAAATTACTGTTTACAGACAAGGGAAACGAGAGCCGGTCTCGTCACAATGTAGGTGACGTTAGCGCTCTCTCCCAAGGATTTAACAGATAACAGTCCACTGACACTTTCGCTTATTCGGCCTCAGACTGTTATTTACCCCCAGTTTTATACGGCGGCTCGATCTGAAATATCGAACATCCAGGTTTCGTCGTGTAGGAATCACACCGTACCACCCACGAACTGCACCGTCTCCACGCCACTTCAGGAATAAACTACCTGAGATCCACGCTAACTGCTTTATTTATCGTCACGCAGGACTCTCTGTACCTTGCGATCAACGTTCACGTGTTTTATATAACTTTCCTAACATGGCAAAAATATGCATTGTATACTCCATTCAAACTTCAAAAACACTCTGAAACGCCTACAGACAATCCTACAGTTTCGTTACCTTATTTGTAGTGGCGCAGGGCCCTGCTATTGTCCGAGGCGTCTAAAAGTGTTTGTTCCCAACCTAGTCTGGTCGCCTGAATCCTTCCACAGCTCATGTTTATTCGGCGTCGAGATCACCATTTGTTAGGAGATATAAATGATAACTAGGCCGCATTTCTAAATCTCCCCGCGTCCCTACATAAGCTGTTATCTTACATGAAGGAAATCCAGAGCATACACTTAACCGTTAAACAATAATCCACTTTAATGGTAATATACAATGCAATACAATCAAATACATTACCATACACAACCATATCGTATCATATGTGTAATGTCAGGAGTTGGCCTACTCCTGGCTCCTGCCCACAGGCCGCCAGACCTCCAGTCCAAGCAGCACGAGAAGAGAGAGAGAGAGGCACACAGCGGGGTTCCTGTCTAAATACTTCGCTGACCAGAGGAGGAGTTATCTGCGCCTCCCTTCCAGACCAGTGATTGGCTGCCCAAATTATTATCAACAGCTCACATCTTAAATTCCCCAATCCCAGTGGCTTAGCTTCATTATCACAGGGATGACTGTATGTTAACTCCACACCTTCCCCCTCTTCCTTTGTCCTCACAAAACCAAATGTTCACAGGCCCCAAAAACAGTTCACAGTTTTCTTACTCAAATCATTTTCCCTTTTTAAGCATCTTGATAGTTTACTAACATGAATACATACAAATATTTCCTCACATTTCCCATGTATATGAGATGAAGCATAGATGAGCAGTAGATAAGGGGAGGTGTGTGGCACAGTGGACCAATGCCTTGGTCTTCGGATCAGGTTCAAACCCCACTGCAGTCAGCATGTCGTTGTGTCCCTGAGACACTTCACCCCAAATTGCTCCTGTGGGAATTGCCCACAGTATTGAGTATGTAAGTCGCTTTGGATAAAAGCGTCTAACAAGTGACATGTAATGTAATGTCTGCTCCTGTAATGTTGATGCCCTCTTCTTACTTTTTCCCGTCTTGAGTTATTGAGTTTATCCGGAGATGTTGAGCACCGGAGGAGAAGTGGATAAGAGCAGGTGTACCACATCTGTTATGATTCTGTTTAGTTGTATTTTTGTTGTGTGCTTTTGTGTGCTATTTCCTGCCTCACCCCTTTCTCCGCTGGTGTTAGGTCTCCCCTGGCTTAAACTCCACAACCCACACATAGACTGGGCCACCTTATCCATCGTCAATTGGAGTTTGTTCTGCCACTCTCACTGTTTACACTCTGCCATACCCACCACTGTTACTTCAAAACCTGTTCCCCCCAGACCTGTTGACCTCACGTCAGTTCCCTCTGAGTATCATGACCTCCAGGAGGTTTTCAGCAAGGATCGTGCCCTGTCTTTACCACCTCATCGACCTTATGACTGTGGCATTGACTTGCTCCCCGGTGCTCCCTTGCCTTCGAGCAGACTTTATAATATCTCCAAGCCGGAGAGGGAGGCCATGGAGACTTATATCACTGACTCTGTTGCTACTGGTCTCATTCGCCCTTCTCGCTCTCCATTGGGGGCAGGGTTTTTTTTTGTTGACAAGAAGGATAAGACTCTACGCCCCTGTATTGATTTCAGGGGCTTGAATGACATTACTGTAAAGAATAAGTATCCTCTTCTGCTCATAGACTCAGCTTTTGGTTTCCTCCATCAAGCCACCATCTTCTCTAAGTTGGACCTCCGAAATGCCTACCACCTAGTTAGGATAAGGGAGGGAGACGAGTGGACGACTTCGTTTAAGACGCCCCTGGGACATTTTGAATATTTAGTTATGCCTTTTGGGTTAACTAACGCCCCTGCTGTGTTTCAGACACTCATTAACGATGTCCTTCGTGATATGCTTAACAGATTTGTCTTTGTGTATCTTGATGATATCCTAATTTTCTCTCGTGACCCCCAAGAACATGTCCAACACATGAGGTTGGTGCTGCAGAGACTCCTGGAGAACAGACTTTATGTTAAGGCTGAGAAGTGTGCCTTTCATGTTTCCTCTGTTTCCTGTTCCTGGGTTTTGTGGTAGAGAAGGGACAGGTCAGAGCCGACCCTGCCAAAGTCATGGCAGTGGCCGAATGGCCCACTCCTACAACTCCAAAGCAACTCCAAAGGTTTCTTGGTTTTGCCAACTTTTACCGCAGGTTTATTCGTGACTATAGTCGAGCAGCCGCCCCACTCACCAAGCTCACCTCAGTTAAAGTTCCCTTTGTGTGGTCATCTGAAGCTGAGGCTGCTTTTGCTATGTTGAAGTGTTTGTTTTCCTCTGCTCCTGTGTTATCTCACCCTGATTCTTCAGCCCCTTTCGTGGTCGAAGTGGATGCCTCCGACACTGGTGTAGGGGCAGTCCTCTTCCAGCGCTCAGCCTCCGACCAGAAGTTGCATCCCTGCGCCTTCTTTTCCCGCTGGCTCTCCCCGGCAGAAAGAAACTATGATGTGGGAAATCGGGAGCTTCTGGCAGTAGTCTTAGCCCTGCAGGAATGGAGGCACTGGCTTGAAGGCACAACTCATCCGTTTGTGGTATGGACGGACCACAGAAACTTAGCTTATCTCCGTTCTGCTCGCAGGCTCAACTCTCGCCAGGCTCGATGGGCACTTTTTCTGGGCCGGTTCAGCTTCACCCTCACCTATCGGCCAGGCTCACGGAACATCAAGGCAGATGCCCTGTCACGTCAGTTCGCTCCTCCGGTTGAGGAGCCATCCGCAGGAACCATTCTTCCATCCTCCTGTGTGGTGGGAGTAGCCAGGTGGGAGGTTGAGAGGGTGGTCCTGGAGGCACAAGAGGACCATCCAGCTCCTGAGGGTTGTCCACCGGGTCGGCTGTTCGTTCCACCGCACGCCAGATCTTCAGTGCTCCAGTTGGGACATGATTCTAAGATAGCTTGCCATCCAGGAGCACTTCGGACTCTAGGCCTCATCCAACAACGCTTCTGGTGGCCCTCCATGTCCTCTGACGCCAAGAAGTATGTTGCCGCCTGCTCCATCTGCGCCCGCAGTAAGGCATCCCACCGCGCCCCTGCTGGTCTTCTCCGCCCTCTTCCCATTCCTCATCGGCCTTGGTCTCACATCGCCATGGACTTCGTGACGGGTCTTCCCCCATCGGAAGAAAATACAGTTATCCTGACGATTGTTGACCGATTTTCCAAGGCCGTACACTTCGTTCCCCTACCTAAGTTACCTTCTGCTCTGGAGACTGCTACACTAATCACCCAGCATGTTTTTAGATTGCATGGCATTCCTCTGGACATTGTTTCTGACAGGGGTCCGCAATTTGCCTCTCGAGTCTGGAAAGCCTTTTGCCAGGCATTGGGGGCGTCGGCCAGTCTGTCATCAGGTTACCACCCGCAGACCAACGGCCAGACTGAGCGTGCAAATCAGGACCTGGAGGCAGCCCTTCGCTGTGTCTCTTCTCACCATCCAGTCTCCTGGGCCTCCCACCTGCCTTGGGTTGAATATGCCCACAACTCCCTGGTTTGCTCCGCCACAGGAATATCTCCATTCATGGCTTCTGTTGGATTCCAACCCCCTCTCTTTCCCGCCCAGGAGAGGGATGTGGCAGTCCCCTCAGTACAGGGGCATCTTCGGCGGGCCCGCAGAGTCTGGCATGAAGCTCGGGCAGCTCTCGTTCGCACTGCTGCTCGCAACCAGAGGCTTGCAGACCGCCATCGCACTCCAGCCCCGGACTACCAGCCCGGTCAGAAGGTCTGGCTGTCCTCCCGTGATCTGCCACTCCAGACTGACTCCCGCAAACTGGCACCCAGGTACATTGGCCCGTTTGTCATTGAACGGATTATTAACCCCGCTGTGGTTAGGCTCAAGCTGCCTGCTGCCTTGAATGTCCACCCAGCATTTCATGTCTCACTTCTCAAACCAGTTTCCTCCAGTCCTCTGAGCCCTCCGGCCAAGCCCCCTCCTCCCCCCCCGGAGTATTGACAATCATCCTGCTTTCACCGTCCAGCGGTTGTTGGATGTACGAAGGCGAGGCCGGGGGTTCCAGTACTTGGTGGATTGGGAGGGGTACGGACTAGAGGAGCGTCAATGGGTCTCCCGCTCCCTGATTCTGGACCCTGCTCTCCTTAGGGACTTTTATGAGAGGTACCCGGACAGGCCTGGTAGTACGCCAGGAGGCGTCCGTTGAGGGGGGGGTACTGTTATGATTCTGTTTAGTTGTATTTTTGTTGTGTGCTTTTGTGTGCTATTTCCTGTCTCACCCCTCTCTTCTCTGTTTTCCTCAGCAGGGCTGGTGTGTGATAGGGAGTTGGCTGGCTCCTCCCAGTAGCAGACGAGGCACACCTGTTTCCACTCACCTCTTTACCTGTAGATATAAAAGCCCGGTCCTCATGCCACTTCCCTGCCAGATAATTCCTCTGTGTTTCGACCCTCCGGTGTGTCTCGCTGCTCTCCTCGTTGTTTGGATTTATTGTTTGGATTTTTGCCAGCCAACTTCCTGACTCCACTGCCGTATTTTTTGTTCTCTGCTTGAATAAAGCTTTTTGTTTATTGACCATCTCTCTCCAGTCTTTTGCTTTGGGGTCCAAAATTCTATAGGCCGTAACAACATCACATCCATCATCCGCTGCTCCTCCTAATACACATGCAGTATTTAGGAGGAACAAAAAAGAAAGAAGGAAGTGAAAGGACAGAGTAGTCTACCTTTAATGTAAGAATGCCTTTTGTATAAAAGCATCTAACAAGTAACATGTAATGTAATAAGGGGATGGGCTGAGTATTTGGACTTTTCACAGTGGGGGAAAGTAATATTTTTAGATATCTATTTGGCATGTAATGGTTATTTGTAAATGGAACAAAATGGGATGTTGGCAAGTGCTACGACATTCCACCTCAAGCCGGTAATTTCTGTTGTCCTGTAAGCCATCTGTGAATGCCTCACAAAACAACTGCTGCCTGTACAGTATGCCTGCTGCTGTTTTTAACTATCTGTTGGGTCGTTTTAATTTTACATACCTCAAACATGCAATTTGCTTATATTATCTAGTTTTAAGAGGACATATTATGCTCATTTTCAGGTGCATATGTGTATGTTGTGCCTCTACTGTGACAGGTTTACTGGCTTTAATGTTCAAAAAGGTCTTTATTTTTCTCATGTGCTACAGCACCTCTTTTCACCCTCTGTCTGAAACCAGAGCCCAGTCTGCTCTGATTGGTTAGCTGGCCGGCTCTGTTGTGATTGGTCAACCGCTTAGAGATGTCCCGCCACTAAGCCTTTCACGTACAATTTGTTGGAGCGCCAGACAATAGAATTGCGAGTATTACAGAGAGATGTCATTATATTCCAGAAGTAAACAAACGAGTCCTATGGAGAATATTAGCATTGCAGACCATTTACATGCACAACATAGCGTTCTCAAGATGGCGCCTGTGTCGGCATGCCGCTCCCTCGGCTCTCTGCCTTTAGCTATCCTGCTTTTGTTTTACGTTTGTCAGAATGTCCCTGCTCTGCTTGTCTATGATCGCCAAGCTCTCCTCCACCTAAGACCCTCACTGGAGTTTATACTGCTACCCAAACCTATATCTGGCAACCGTAAATCGACTCCCCCCCCCTCTACTGTCAGATATTCCCACCTACCTGCGCCGGTTGCCCTGCATCCTGCCTCACAATAACGTCTAGAACAAACTACACCCAAAAAAGAATAGGGCCCCTTTAAGATAATATTTAGCAGATCTTGAGATATTTCCATCTGGAACAAAGCGGTGGACTGAGTGACCCACAGACTGAAAAGTCATTGTGGAACATAAGTAGTAAAAACCTCTGGGATACGACTCTTAATAAGTGGTAGATGTTCATGTGATTATAACTCTGCTTTCCCTCTGCATTATCCCCTGCAGCGATGGTGCTCAGTAGCCAGTGTCAGTTCCCAAAGTGTTTGCTTTTGATGATGCTTCAGAGTACATGGTGGATGTTTTCTTGCCAATCCCCACTATTAACAGCTGTCAGATGGTCAATTACCAAACTCCTCCCCTGACAGATGGGTTGTTCTATAAGTTATCTCTGAGGGATAGTATAAGCCAAATCACATCAAAACGTGAAAAAAAAACACAGAGCATAGAAACTCTTCGTCGTTATGTCTTCGTAAATTAAACTGAAAATATGTTTCTCTTCCTCTAATATCAAATAGCAGTTTTTACTGATAAAGGCCTGCTTTTGATATGAGCAATGCATAGGGAATTACCATTACCTGACTGAATTATAAAATAATTCTGTGTATTTCAGTAAGCTCCAGGGACTACAACCTCCTGATGTGAAATAAATAGTCTTTCTCGACATGCTTTAAAGGTTCTACTTAAAAATGCTTTCAAAAAATCTTGCTGTGATCATCTTACCTCGGATTCCTCAGTTCAATTCATTCCTACTCAGAATTTCAATTTGTGAACACGTCATATGTCATTACAGTCAACTCGTTTCTCCCGTCCGAGTGATTTCAAATTGGCAACTGCATGCCAGGAGAAAATGAGCTGCGCCATTCAAGACCTGAACAACATAATTATCCCCAGCTGAGTGCTCCTATCAACGCCTTCTGCCAAGTTTTAGAGTACAAAGACAGCGGGGAAATGAGTTGTTCTGCTTTTACTTT
This sequence comes from Pseudochaenichthys georgianus, assembly GCF_902827115.2. NCBI lineage: Eukaryota > Metazoa > Chordata > Actinopteri > Perciformes > Channichthyidae > Pseudochaenichthys > Pseudochaenichthys georgianus. Next base: position 33,285,372 of record NC_047523.1, on the reverse strand, counting down.
CTTCAGACCATACTTTTTTAAATGTCCTGCTGATGCGTGAAGCCTCTGTGCACTGCCTGCAGATTATTAATATACTGTCAACTTGACTCAGCTTGCAGGAAGATGTGAATCGATGCATGTCTCTCTTGCTTTATTGGCTGTAATGATAAAATGAGGAGAGTCTGGTTTATTGAAAAGTAGGTTTTCACATACAGGAATATGCTTTGGTGTAATGGTGCATATACATTCAACATTAATATCCAAGAGAGGAAAATACATTGAAAATATTTTAATTTCAAAAGGAACAGGAATGTGCAAACATATACAGGGATGTTCAGTTTTGTAGATTAAAGCAATCAATCAATCAATCAATCAATCAATCAATCAATCAATCAATCAATCAATCAATCAATCAATGTTTATTTATATAGCCCAATATCACAAATGTTACATTTGTCTCAGTGGACTTCACAGTTTGTACAGAATATCAGTATGACAATACGACACTCTCTGTCCTTAGACCCTCACATCGTACAAGGAAAAACTTCCAGAAAAACCACACAGTTTAAAGGGGAAAATGGGAGAAACCTCAGGGAGAGCAACAGAGGAGGGATCTCTCTCCCAGGACGGGCAGACGTGCAATAGATGCCGTGTGTAAATCGAAGAGATAATTTGCAGCATAGGTAGACCAAATGTTTGGAAGTGCATGTGTCTGTAATAAGAAGATGAATCCACGAGGATGTCAACAATCCTGTGGGAGCCATCAGGGAAGTATGAGAGTCAGGCAGGACCACAGTGACAGGTTCAGCCACGACTCGAAGTCCAGGACTCAGATCCAGGACTCAGGATCCAGGACTCAGGATCCAGGACTCCGGATCCAGGACTCAGGATGCAGGATCCAGGACACATGATTCAGGATCCAGGACACAGGACCGCAGCAACAGGATCAGCCACGACTCAGGAACCCGGCGTAGATATAGACACCAAAAAGAAATTTTGGGGAAGCTGGGTTATTCGGAACATGAGAGGTACAGACAGACAGAAGGCAAGGCAAGGCAAGTTTATTTATATAGCACCTTTCAGCACCAGGCAATTCAAGGTGCTTTACAAAAATGAAAGACATTCAGATAAAGGCATTTAAAAACAGTAAAAGATAATAAAAGAAACATTAAAAGAAAAACAAAAAATGAAAGACATTAAGAAAATGGCATTTAAAATCAGTCATTAAAAATAAAAGCTAATAAAATAAACATTAAAAGTTACAGTGCAGTCTAAGATATGAATAGTTCAATTATTTCGGTTCTTGATTTTTTATTTATTCACAGAACCTCCCTTTGGAAATCCGAACATTTCCATCCCGATTGTTAATTTAGACTGATTGTTTTCACCATGTTATGCTCGCATGACATCCACAATCGGACCCTCAGGAGGGTGTACTCAGGCCCGCCTTAACCTGCCATCAGGCCCTGGGGTTTTGTAGGCCCCCTATTTAAACAACAAATGAAAGTCATTTATAGCCTCGGCAGGCTCTGTGATCGCACTTCTCCACTCTGCTCTACTCGCGCCTGGTCCTCTCCTCCAGATGCGTGACGTATCGGGCCTCCCTCATGTATTTGTCCGGTTGCCTTTGGCTCCCCTCCACGTAGCAAGTCCTCGTCATCCTCTCCATCTCCTCCAACAGATAATGTCCCTCCTGTCTGTTTTTCCTCTCCCGCTACTCGATCGCTATCAGAACCAGACGGCCTACTTGGCTCAGAGGCCCCGCGGCCGGCACCGCTACTGCTCGGTACATAACTCATCTGTCCTTCCTCCTCATCCTGGCCTACAGGTTTAAAATAACCTGTAAGCTTCGGCATTTTTTGTAATAGCTGCTTGTCTCGAAACTCCTTTTCCCTCAACAATTTCCTTTCCCGAGCGTCACTCTCAAACTTTTTCTTCTCAAATCACTCAATCACTCAATCACTCGCAATTGGAATAAGTCACATGTGAAACATATTCTCATTCTGATCGGCTGTTAAGTGGTGCCCACGGACTGTTTCTGAGTCATCATGTTTGAGAAAAATCTCTGGAATCCATCGATCTGATTGATTAGCGGAGCAAATGATCAAAATACTATGGAGAGAAGATATTTTCGTTTGGATTACTGGTCTGGGGGAAGCTCGTGAGCGTGTGTGTGTACGTGTGTTTGTGTATTTTTGCGTTTGTGTGTATTGTGTTTGTTTCCCGGGGAAAACACTCACGAGAAACACAGGCTGTTGTTATGCCTGCTGTGACGTCAAGTTACTCCGTTCTCTGCTTGTAATTATGCCGTTACAAGCTTCAGCGTTGTATTTATCATCTGAATTTGCCGAAACAATTTTAATATTCTGAAAGCCAAGACTTTGTTTATTTGAAACCAGATGAAAGCAAACTGTAACGGACCCTGCCGTGTTATCTATGATTACTATACGCCTTACATTCATAATGTCAGCCGGAGGGAGGGGGAGTGAGTGGCGAGTGAGAGCTGTCATCTTCCCTTTACAAGCTGTAAAAATGTATTTATCGTGTGATTTTGGAAATAAAAGTTTCATATTCTGAAAGCCAAGACTTTGTTTATTTAAATGTTTTTTAAAAACATCGGAAATAAAAAACTTTTTTTTTCTAATTAAATATATTTTTTAAACTTTTGTATTGGCTCATGATAAGCCCCTGATCTCCATAGGCCCCTGGGCTTCAGCCCAGGTCAGCCCGTGCATTAAGGCGGCCCTGGGTGTACTAGCCCCCTACTCTGCTTTGCGTTCCATAACAAAGTCTTTAAGTGTTACCTGAACACCCCGTGTTACCAAAACACTATTTTTCACCCGTCGGTGATGTGATACTTGTTCCTCAGTACAAATCACCCAAAAACTGATCGTAAACCCTGGCTACGATGGATATCCCAAATATCCTACTTTTGAGCAAATTAATTAAGTTTAAATTTAAAACATTAAAAGAAAAAATACATGGATAAAAGTTACAGTGCAGTCTAAGATATGAATAGTACAATTAAAAGCAGCGACAAAAAGAAAAGTCTTCAGCCTGGATTTAAAAGTAGTCAGAGTTGCAGCGGACCTGCAGGTTTCTGGGAGTTTGTTCCAGATATTTGGAGCATGATAACTAAACGCTGCTTTACCATGTTTAGTTCTGACTCTGGGGACAGAAAGCTGACGAGTCCCTGAAGACCTGAGAGATCTGGATGGTTCATAATTTAGCAGGAGGTCAGAAATGTAATTTGGGCCTAAACCATTCAGTGCTTTATAAACCAGCAGCAGTATTTTGAAATCTATTCTTTGACACACAGGAAGCCAGTGTAAAGACTTCAGAACTGGAGTGATGTGATCCACTTTCTTAGTGTTAGTGAGGACTCGAGCAGCGGCGTTCTGAATCAGCTGCAGCTTCCTAATAGATTTTTTAGTGAGACCTTTGAAGACACCATTGCAGTAGTCGAGTCTACTGAAGATAAAAGCATGGACAAGTTTTTCCAAATCCTGCTGTGACATTAGTCTTTTAATCCTAGATATATTCTTTATATTCTTTTTCCATAGGAATCCCGAACCCAATAAAATACCCAATATTAGCAGTGTGTGTGTCTGCCCAAGGACAATTTAAGGTAAAACCTAATAGAGGTGTCATACATAATAAGTACCTAATAAAAGTAAATGTAACAACTACTACAGTGCAACAAAACAGGAAGATTAAATGTGGTCTCTTAAACATAAGATCTCTAGCATCTAAAGCAATATTGGTAAATGATTTAATATCAGATTATAATATTGATATATGCTGTCTCACTGAAACTTGGTTGAGACATGAAGAATATGTCAGCATTAATGAGGCCACTCCACCCAGCCATATCAACACTCATATTGCTCGAGGCACGGGCCGAGGAGGTGGAGTTGCAGCAATCTTTGACTCAAGTTTACTTATCAATACTAAACCAAAATTAAATTATACCTCCTTTGAAAGCCTCGTTTTTAGTCTTACGCATCCGACCTGGAAAACTTTGCAGCCAATCTTATTTGTTACAGTGTATCGTGCACCAGGTCCTTATTCAGAATTCTTATCAGAATTCTCTGAGTTTTTATCAACTTTGGTACTTAAAACAGACAAAGTAATTATCGTAGGTGACTTTAATATTCATGTTGACGATGATAAAAATAGCCTTACTATTGCATTTAACTCTATATTAGATTATGTTGGTTTCTGTCAGAGTGTAAATAAACCAACCCACTGCTATAATCACACTCTCGACCTTGTTCTGACTTATGGTATTGAAATTGAGCAACTATTAGTCGAACCGCATAATCCTGCTTTATCCGACCATTTCTTAGTAACTTTTGAAGTACTGTACTAGACTACAAAGCATTAGTCAAAAGCTCTTGCAGCAGAAACCTATCTGTTAGTGCTATAGCCACATTTAAGGAAGAGATTCCACCAATACTTAACTCGATAGCATGTCTGCATGTAGGGGAGGAAACGTATACAAAATGTACACCACCCCAAATTGATCATGTTGTTGATAGTGCTATAGATGCGCTGCGAATAAAATTAGACTCTGTTGCTCCTTTGAAAAAGAAGAAAATAAAACAACATAGATTAGCTCCATGGCATAATGCCGAAACCCGCAAAATAAAGCAAAAGTCTAGACAACTTGAAAGGATATGGCGTTCCACTAAACTTGAAGAATCTCGTTTAATTTGGCATATAACTCTCAATGAATATAAGAAAGCACTGCGTAAAGCGAGAGCAGCCTACTACTCTTCATTAATAGATGAGAATAAGAATAATGCAAGATTTCTTTTCAGCACTGTAGCCAGGCTGACAAAGAGCCACAGCTCGATTGAGCCTTCTATTCCCATAGCACTCAGTAGTAATGATTGTATGTGCTTTTTTAACGATAAAATTGTTACTCTTAGAAACAAAATTAATGACCTCTTGCCTTTGACCAGTATAGTGTTATCAACAGCTCCCGGAAACGTAAGTTCTAATATTACACTAGAGAGTAAACTAGAATGCTTTTAAGCCATAAACCTTGAACAATTACATTCAATGATTCTCTCTTCTAAACCATCAACGTGCATGTTAGACCCAATTCCAACTAAGCTGTTGAAGGAAGTTTTTCCATTAATTAGCACTTCTTTATTAAATATTATGAATATGTCTTTATTATCAGGCTATGTTCCACAATCATTCAAAGTAGCAGTGATAAAACCGCTTCTTAAAAAGCACAACCTCGATCCAGAGGTTTTAGCCAACTATAGACCTATTTCTAATCTTCCGTTCCTCTCAAAAATTATTGAGAAAGCGGTCACAAAACAGTTGTGTGATTACTTAAAAAACAATGATTTATTTGAAGATTTTCAGTCTGGCTTTAGAACACATCATAGCACAGAGACAGCTCTGGTTAAAGTCACAGATCCAGAGGTTTTAGCCAACTATAGACCTATTTCTAATCTTCCGTTCCTCTCAAAAATTCTTGAGAAAGCGGTCACAAAACAGTTGTGTGATTACTTAAAAAACAATGATTTATTTGAAGATTTTCAGTCTGGCTTTAGAACACATCATAGCACAGAGACAGCTCTGGTTAAAGTCACAAATGACATTCTAATAGCCTCAGACAAGGGACTTGTCTCTATTCTTGTTTTGCTCGATCTCAGTGCTGCATTTGATACTATCGACCATGATATCCTATTGCAAAGACTAGAGCACTTAGTTGGCATACAGGGAACTGCTTTAGGCTGGTTTAGGTCCTATCTATCTGAACGCTCTCAGTTTGTACGTGTTAACGATGAATCTTCCACGCAAACCAAAGTTAGCCATGGAGTGCCACAGGGCTCAGTGCTCGGACCTATTTTGTTCACATTATATATGCTTCCGTTAGGCAATATTATAAGGAATCATTCTGTAAACTTTCATTGTTATGCGGATGATACTCAACTATATTTATCAATCAAGCCTGATGAAATTAATCATCTAAATACAATTCAAGACTGCCTTAAGGACTTAAAAACGTGGATGACCTTAAACTTTTTGATGTTAAACACGACCAAAACTGAAGTTATTGTACTTGGCCCGAATAATCTACGAAACAAATTATCTAAAGATATACTAACTATGGATGGCATTAATTTGGCCTCCAGTGAGACTGTAAGGAATCTTGGTGTTATATTTGATCAGGATTTATCCTTTAACGCCCACATAAAATCAATTTCAAGGACCGCCTACTTCCATCTACGTAACATTGCAAAAATCAAGCATATCTTGCCTCAAAACGATGCAGAGAAACGAGTCCATGCATTTGTTACTTCTAGGCTGGATTATTGTAACTCTTTATTATCAGGGTGTACCAAGAAGTCAGTCAAGTCGCTTCAGCTGATTCAAAATGCTGCGGCTCGTGTACTAACCAGAGTTAGGAAAAGGGACCACATTACTCCTGTTCTGGCTGCCTTACACTGGCTCCCTATAGAACACAGGATAGAATTTAAAAGTATTCTTCTCGCCTCCAAAGCCCTTAATGGGCAGGCGCCATCTTACCTTAAATAACTCATTATACCCTACTGTCCTACTAGGGCATTGCGTTCCAAGAATGCAGGGTTGTTGCTTGTTCCTAGAATCTCTAAAAGTACAATGGGAGCCAGAGCCTTTTCTTATCAAGTTCCACATTTGTGGAATCAGCTTCCAGTTTGTGTTCGGGCGGCAGACACTCTATCCGTTTTTAAGAGTGCGCTTAAGACCTTCCTTTTTGATAAAGCTTATAGTTAGGGCTGATTAGATTCAGCCCCTAGTTTTGCTGATATAGGCTTAGTTTGTCGGGGGACATCTTACTTCTTCCTTCTCTCTGTCTATACCTGTGTACTCTCATGTTCCGATTAACCCAGCTTCCCCAAATGTCTTTCTTTTTGGTGTCTATATACGCTGGGATCCGGAATCATGGATGATCCTGCGGTCCTGTGTCCTGGATCGCGAGCCCTGGATCGCGAGTCGTGGCTGTGGTCCTGGATCATCGGTCCTGGATGGATATCCTCGTGGATTCATCTTCCTATTATACACACATGCATTTCCAAACATTTGGACTACCTATGTTGCAAATGTATTATCTTTTCAATTTACACACGGCATCTATTGCACGTCTGTCCGTCCTGGGAGAGGGATCCCTCCTCTGTTGCTCTCCCTGAGGTTTCTCCCATTTTCCCCTTTAAACTGGGTTTTCTTCGGAAGTTTTTCCTTGTACGATGTGAGGGTCTAAGGACAGAGGGTGTCGTATTGTCATACTGATATTCTGTACACACTGTGAAGACCACTGAGACAAATGTAACATTTGTGATATTGGGCTATATAAATAAACATTGATTGATTGATTGATTGATTGATTGATTGATTGATTGATTGATTGATTGATTGATTGATTTAACTGTTTTAATGTGACTGTTGAAACTCAGGTCAGAGTCCATGACTACACCTAGATTTCTGGCTTTATCTGTTGGTTTGAACATTGCAGACAGAAGCTCAGCGCTCACTTTTATATGTTCTGACTTTGCTCCAAAAACCATTACCTCAGTTTTATCTTTGTTTAATTGGAGAAAGTTCTGACACATCCAGTCATTGATTTGTTCAATGCACTTGAATTGGAGCATAGTCTCCTGGTGAAATTGTTACGTAGATTTGTGTGTCATCTGCATAGCTATGGTAACTTATTTTGTTGTTTTTCATTATCTGAGCCAGTGGTAGCATTTAGATGTTAAAGAGAAGAGGCCCCAAGATGGAGCCTTGAGGTACCCCACATGTCATATTTGTCAACTCAGATGTGTATGTACCTATAGAAACAAAGTTGTTTCTGTCCTTTAGGTAGGATTCAATCCAATTTAGAACTGTTTCCGAAAGTCCCACCCAGTTTTCCAGTCGGTCCAGTAATATGCTGTGGTCAACAGTGTCAAACGCAGCACTGAGATCTAATAATACTAACACTGAAGTTCTGCAACTGTCTGTGTTTAAGTGGATGTCATTAAAGACCTTTACAAGAGCAGTCTCAGTGCTGTGGTTTGGACGAAAGCCTGACTGGAACACATCGAAACAGTTATTTAAATGCAAGAAATTACTCAACTGTTGAAAAACCACTTTTTCAATGATCTTACCTAGAAATGGCAGGTTTGATATGGGCCTGTAATTGTTCATTACTGAAGCATCTAGATTATTCTTTTTTAAGAGCGGTTTAATGACTGCAGTTTTCAGGGCCTGTGGAAAAATACCTGAGTGAAGAGATTTGTTTACTATATGAAGTAGTTCTGAGGCCATGCAAGGCAAAACATCTTTGAAAAATCCTGTTGGAATAATATCAAAGCAGCAGGAGGAGGATTTCAGAAGTTGTATAATGTTCTCTAGGTTTTTATCATTAATCTGATGGAAGGAAGAAGTAAGGTGTCCCCCGACAGTCTAAGCCTATAGCAGCTAAACTAACGTGTCTATGTACATGGACTCCCTTAGGATAGGTTGAGGGAAAGGGGTAGCAAGTAAGAAGTAAGGAACAGAGGTGGAGAGGCACAATGTCTACGTACATGCACTCCATTAAGATAGGGTGAGGGAAAAGAGTAGGAACTAAGATGTATGCGCCACATCTATACCATGAGCGCATTGCTCCTAAAAAGTGTTTCTGGCACTGACACCAATCAACAGTTGTGCGTCGACTCGGCAGGGATCAAGGCACATGCCTCTTCCTGCTTCCACCGTCTACACACACAACCAAATGACATCGATACCATGAGCGCATTGCTCCTAAAAAGTGTTTCTGGCACTGACACCAATCAACAGTTGTACATCGACTCGGCAGGGATCAAGGCACATGCCTCTTCCTGCTTCCACCGTCTACCATGGGCGCGGGAAGGGGGGTGCTGAGGGCGCTGCAGCACCCCCTAGCGGCAGGCAGGGGGTGCGGAGCTCCCCTGTCTGAATTATTATTTGACGGTTATTGCTGCTCCCGTTGTGCATAATCTGTGTAATATGTATATGGGCATAGATATGTCTCATAATTATTTGTGTGAACATACAAATAATTTATGTGTAAATATGTGATTTGTAAATGTAAAAGACCATCCACAAATGCATTTAAAAGATTTGCAAACTCACAAATACATTTCCAAATGTAAAACGGATCTGCAAATACGCTAAATATTTTCACAAATAAAAAAAAGATCTGTGAATATCTCTTTAACATTTACAACTTTCGATCAGGCATTTGTGAATCCATTTTGTATTTGACGACCAAAAATGCGCTTGCGGATCTCACATTTCTGCTTGTGGATCGTCTTTTTACACACACGGAATTTTGAGACATATTTTCCGCCGGTCTCTTCTAAACTCTACTCGTGTCACTCGGTTATTTTCGGAAACCACGTGATGGCCTGCTGATGACGACATTTCCGCATGATTTCAAAGTAAGAGCATGAGGGTTTGTTTAATGCTTTGTTTTTGTATTATAATGAACAGCGGAACGTTAGATGCATTCTTCATCGTCATCGTCGTCATCGTCGTCATCATCATCATCATCATCATCATCATCATCATCATCATCATCATCATCATCATGTTATAGTGATACAGTTAGTTTGTGTTAGTTTATTGGATCAATATAGCATATATTGAGCACTTTCGTTGATGTTGAAATACCCGGGGGAGCAGCTGGCAGCGAAGCAGCCCAGATAAAACTCTTTCTTCATTGTTTATTGTGTATTCAGTCAACCGGGAAATGTCGTCATCAGCAGGCCATCACGTGGTTTCCGAAAACAACCGAGTGACACGAGTAGAGTTTAGAAGAGACCGGCGGAAAATATGACTCAAAATTCCGTGTTTGTAAAAAGACGATCCACAAGCAGAAATGTGAGATCCACGAGCAGAGATTTGAGATCCGCAAGCGCATTTTTGGTCGACAAATACAAAATGGATTCACAAATGCCTGATCGAAAGTTGTAAATGTTAAAGAGATATTCACAGATCTTTTTTTTATTTGTGAAAATATTTAGCCTATTTGCAGATCCGTTTTACACTTGCACATTTATTTGTGAGTTTGCAAATCTTTTAAATGCATTTGTGGATGGTGTTTTACAAATACATATCACATATTTACACACAAATAATTTTTATGTTCACACAAATCATTATGAGACATATCTATGCCCATATATGTAGCCAATAAATTCCACATTGTTGGTAAAATAATATTTTGGCCTGCCCCGAATGTTGTTTCTGTAGCCCCGGACAATTCTACCACCATAATATAATACATTAAAACTACGGTCACAGACGTGCACGCAGTTGTGGGCGGGCCTTCGCGTCCGAGCGCCTGTAGGGGAGGGTCGCTGGTCGTCCCGGCGTCAAGCAGATGCGCGCGTGTCCTCCGAAATGAGCCGTTCGTAATTTCTCAAACGTTCGTGTCCCGGACTGCATCTTCCCCATAATACTCGGGCATGCATGTGAGTGGTGGAGGAGGGGGTGGTGGAGATGCAGGGCCTTCAGCAGGGCCTTCAGCAAACTCCAACAATTCTGCAGCAAGCTGCTCCCTGACAGTCTTCTGGGTGTGTGGCTTTGTCCTGCTGCATCTAACAAATGTGGAAAAACAAAGAGATTAGATTAATTCACTGGCTTATACTTATAGGATAATATTGGACTATAAATGAAATATTACACCAAATAAATAAGTAAACACATGTATATTCATTCACTGGCCATTCATTTACAAAATGTAACTCCAAAAAGACAAGTAACACAATTTAGCATTTTGGCTAATCATTCCTGTTGGCTAAGCTAACACTGTGATGCAGTTCCACCAAACACAAAAGTAATATATAAAAAGGATAATATTGGACTATAAATAAATAATATTACACCAAATAAATAAGTAAACGCATGTATATATTCATTCACTGGCAATTCATTTAGAAAATGTAACTCCAAAAAGACAAGTAAAACTATTTAGCATGTTGCCTAATCATTCCTGTAGCTTCGTGGCTAAGCTAGCACTGTGACGCAGTTCCACCAAACACATAAGTAATATATATAAAAACAGAGAGATTACATACCTTTCCCGTGGTGGAAGTTCAACATCCGAGTCACTACTGCCCGGATCCAGGTCTGGCTGGAGGAGATCTTCATCATCCGACGAAGAGTCATTTGGTATGATCAAAGCCCCGCTATCGTCAGCTAGCATCTCTAGCACCTGCTCGCCTCGGTGGTGAAGCTCTCCCTTCTGGCTGCGTAATGCGTAATGGAGCGGGCGTAGTTTATACTACGCAGGATCATATCTTTGGAACCCATTGGTCGATTTGGGTGATTGACACCTTTTCTGAACCATTGGAGCCAATAGAATCGAGTGACAGTTAGTAAGTCCCACTAAACACTTACGTCAAGTAGAGAGAGGTTTGCGTAAACAGCACGTGAGACAGCATTAACTCGGGACTGCAACACTTTATACCTACTCTGCTGCCATGAATGTAATGATAGATTATCAGGAACAATTCTAAAGTGACTAAGAGACATTGGATTAACCTTAAGCAGCGCTTTTATTCCCTTGAACAAGAGCTTTGATCACAAAACAGCAACGGTAAGACATACTTATTGTTATGGTTTTGAAAACTGTTGTTTTTTTTTCTTCTCTGTTCTGGCTGATAGCTCAGTGAGTTTGTGTCCTACAGTGATGATACTTATAACAAAAAATAATCTGTGGAGTATCAGCTTTCAGATGATATGTAGTTTGTGCAGAAAACATTAAGTTTTAAAGGTCGTTTTTGCTAGTTAGCACCGGAAGTAGCATCTGCCCGTTTTAGCTAAGGGCTAATGCTAACGCTTCTTGTGAGACTTTTGTTTTGTCTCGGTAAAAATAGTTCTTATCGTCAGTTAGCTGAGATTCTTCTCTTTAATCTGGTATAACACATTAATAGGTTTTTCAATATTAAGATGCTCTGAGACACAGTGTCGTGGAAAAAAAAAACAGGGTCCCCGCCGGCTTAACAGGTTAACCGTGGCGTGCGGTGCAGTGGGTTGTGCAGACGTTCTGCCCTTGACTGTTTGTTTACTCAATAAACGCATCTCCTCTTGATATTAGGCCATGTATGTTCCATACCAGTGGAGTTTGCTTTTTGTTGTTGTGTTTATTGATCAAAAAGCAAACCTTCAATACAGCTGTTATGTGGACAAGGTAAGTAAAGTAATAATTGAAGCTGTGTATTGGTTAATATTAGCATATGACTTAAAATGAAAACACAACAGCATTTCACAAAACGCTACAGCATTTCACAAAACGCCGCAGCATTTCAGAAAACACCACAGCATTTCACATTGGACGGAAAGGGTATTCCGTAGGGAGAACACTTCTTGTTTATGATTGGACAGAGCCAGCCAGACAGCACTGCTGTGATTGGTTGTTTTTGCTGCCAGTGAAGAAATGACGCTTCGTGATTGGTCAACGTCCGACAGCGCAATATGTCCCAACCGGTCCCTCCCAACACATCAGCCGTTAGCACACACTCAGAGCTCACAGCTCCTCATATCTGTTCAGAAACTGGACAAAAGTTAAATATGTACAAACCACAGATGGCGAATACAGTCGCTGCTTTATTTATGTCTGTATGACGTTGTTGTGAGTGTGGACGGAGCAGCTACAGGTTAGTTTAGCCTGATGGATCCGATTCCATTCTGAAAACACGCATTTTAAAAGCTTTTCGCCTGCCGTCTTGTCTGCAGACTTGTCAAAGCATTAATTCATGGTTTTTACTAACCGTTATCAGTATTAGTTACTTCGGCATCACTTTGAAACGTGTATTACAATTAAATCACTGTCAAATATGTTCATTTCGTTGTAGTTGGTATCTCCTATAGGATTTACATGGAGATACTTCCTGCCCCCTCTCCAGCGCGTCTTGTTTGAATGACAGGAGCAAACACAGCTGACAGCCGCGGTGAAACTCAAGCGATTAGAGCGATGCGAATATTGGGTAAGGCAAGGCAAGGCAAGTTTATTTATAGAGCACTTTTCAACTCAGGCAATTCAATTAAAAAAAAAAAGACATTAAGCATTAAAAAAGAAAAGCTAATCAAATAAACATTAAGGAAAAATACATGGATAAAAGTTACAGTGCAGTCTAAAATATAAATAGTTCAATTAAACATTACAAGAAAAAGTACATGGATAAAAGTTACAGTGCAGTTTAAGATATGAATAGTTCAATTAAAAGCAGCGACAAAAAGAAAAGTCTTCAGCCTGGATTTAAAAGTAGTCAGAGTTGCAACGGACCTGCAGGTTTCTGGGAGTTTGTTACAGATATTTGGAGCATAATAACTGAACGCTGCTTCTCCAGGTTTAGTTCTGACTCTGGGGACAGAAAGCTGACCAGTCCCTGAAGACCTGAGAGATCTGGATGGTTCATAGTTTAGCAGGAGGTCAGTAATGTATTTTGGGCCTAAACCATTCAGTGCTTTATAAACCAGCAGCAGTATTTTGAAATCTATTCTTTGACACACAGGAAGCCAGTGTAAAGACTTCAGAACAGGAGTGATGTGATCCACTTTCTTAGTGTTAGTGAGGACTCGAGCAGCGGCGTTCTGAATCAGCTGCAGCTTTCTAATAGATTTTTTAGTGAGACCTGTGAAGACACCATTGCAGTAGTCGAGTCTACTGAAGATAAAGGCATGGACAAGTTTTTCCAAATCCTGCTGTGATATTAGTCTTTTAATCCTAGATATGTTCTTTAGGTGATAGTAGGCTGATTTAGTAACTGGGTAGTCTACCATAGTATTTACATGGAGATAAGCCCCTTAAAAACCATGAATTAATAAAGCATTAATTCTGTGTTTACTCCTGTGATTCAAAAAAGACGCTGGAGAGGGGGCGGGCCGGATCTCCATGTAAATCCTATCAGAATCGGATCGATCAGGCTAAACTAACCTGTAGCTGCTCCGTCCACACTCACAACAACATCATACAGACATAAATAAAGCAGCGACTGTATTCACCATGACATAGACAGTCTGTGTTTTGCATATCTTTAACTTTTGTCCAGTTTCTGAACAGATATGAGGAGCTGTGAGCTCTGAGTGTGTGCTAACAGCTAACGGCTGATGTGTTGGTCCAATCACGAAGTCATTTCTTGATTGGCAGCAAAAACAACCAATCACAGCAGTGCTTCTCTGGCTGGCTCTGTCCACAAACAATATCACAAACAATAAGTGTTCTCCCTAAGGAATACCCTTTCCGTCCAATGTGAAATGCTGCAGTGTTTTGTGAAATGCTGCGGTGTTTTGTGAAATGCTGTGGCGTTTTGTGAAATGATGTGGTGTTTTGTGAAATGCTGCGGAGTTTTGTGAAATGCTGTTGTGTTTTCTGAAATGCTGTGGCGTTTTGTGAAATGCTGTTGTGTTTTGTGAAATGCTGTTGTGTTTTGTGAAATTCTGTTGTGTTTTGTGAAATGCTGTGGTTTCTTGCACTTCAGGGCCACCGTACAATAGAGATGTTTTTATTTTAAAGTAAATTGAGATGGAACATAGTAAAAACATGTAAATTCTAATGTCCGCCTAAAAAAAAAACATTACCAACCTTGAATGATGAGTTTAGTAGACTAAAAGCTTTAGGAATCCAAACTATAACATATAATAAGTACCCTGTATCAAGATTGATGCAAAACAAGTGAAATTTGACCTTTTTAGAGAGGTTTAGAAAAATAAAGTCCACCTCACCTCTGGGTAATTTGGGAACCATCAGTTCCATTTGAACGTTTTCACTGTAAAAATCATTTTATTACTTTGTATTATCACTATAGGTATTCATTCCATCCAAATACAACTGTTGTGAAAAAATAAATAAAATAAAAATAAAACATACTCTGTTATCGTCTTAGGCCCCACGGACCCGTAATCGCGTCATTTTCAGGAAACAACGTCTAAGGAAGCTTAATATTTAATAAACTATGAATATTTTATATCCATAGAACGGGAAAAAACTAATTTAACTGATCTTTTTCATTTATTTTTTCACAAAAAACACACAATGCTAACAGTGAGCCTCTGAATTAGCCCCGAGCGAAAAATGCTAACCTATTACTGCACCGAAAATCACTCCTAGCTCCTGTAGTGGACATTTTTATTATTATCATCCTTATTATTATCCTTATTATATCTTTCATATGTTTAAACCAAATGCTTCTTATTTACTCTTGTTGTGCTTTTACCATTATTATTCTATTATATTCTCTTATGAGTTTCCCAGTCTCTGCAAGGCCACAGCTGTTTCAGCAGACTGGGAGACTCATACACAGTCACACAAAGTTCCGTTATGCTATCTGCAAGGCCAGAAGGTGTCTCATAACAATCTCCCCGTGTGAACAGGGGAGTTATAATATTCCCACTCTTTCCTTATATAATCTCTGCTTTTTCATTGTCCTGCGCACTCTCGGGCAGACTTTCCATACTCTGTCCGACCTGTGACATATTATATTATTGTATCGTGTATTTGAAGCTTCAAATAAATAACCAAAAGACAGCCTTGCTTGATTCACCATTTATTTGTTTTGATCATTTGACTTGTACTCTCCAGAGCCGTGTTTGGGTCCCAGATTTCCATAACAAATGGCGTTGTCGGCAGGATCTCTGTATGTTTGATCGGGGAAACCTCTGGACGCTGGTGGCTGCTAGCTCCGGGATCTTGGATCCTCCTCTACCCCGACAAAAAACAGTACGGGACGAGGGGACCAGCGCGAGGGGTGGAACCGATTGACTTCACGAGATCCAACGAACTCAAAGGGCTTTCAATACTCGGTGAGATGTGCAAAGTCTAAATTGTTTAAAGTTAAACGTAATTAAAACTCCATGACATCTGGGAGAGGGACTGCTCGAAAACAGAGATATTTGGCATATCTGGCATCGACGGATGAAAAATAGTGTTTTGGTGACACGGAGTGTTTTGGTGACACGGAGTGTTTTGGTGACACTTTAAAAGACTTTGCTATGGAGGCAAAGCAGGGGAGGGGGTATGGACAGCCTCCTGAGGGTCCGATAGTTGATGTCATGCGAGCAAAATATGGTGAAGAAAGTCTGTCTAAATTAAATATATGGACGGAAATGTTCGGATTTCCTAAGGGAGGTTCTTTGAGTAAATTAAAAATCAAAAACCTAAGGGATAAATTACAAGAGTCTGAAGATGGAATGAAGAAGAAGAGTACAATTAAAGTAAAAGACTTAGAGAAACTGGACACTCATAGAAAGTGTTTAAAATACTGGGAGGATGAAGCAGAGTGCCGTGAAAGAAGGCAATTGGCCGAGGAAATAAAAAAAGATACAGGCTGAGGATAAAAGTGCAAAGGAAGAGAAAAAGTGTTTTGTGTTACCTCCACAATATAAATCACATGCTTCCCTTTATCCTCTGGTTTCAGGCGTGCGGGACCCTCTCCTCGACTCGGGATTTCCATCCCCTCCTCCACCTCCCCCCGTCTGCTACATGCAGTGGAGGCTCCTGGAGGAGCTGCTGCTGCTGGACCATGAGGTCAACATACCAGCCGCCGCTGGAGCAGCTGCACAGCAGCAAGACACACAGACAGGGAGCAGAGACGAAGAGAGACAGAGAAAAGAAAATGAAGAAGAAGAAGCAGGACTGAAAAAGATCCATGACAAGAGAGAGAAAAAGAAAAGAGACGCGAAGAAAGCTGAACTCTACAGAAAAGAACACGTCATGTGCTGGGTAAACTGTAAAGGAGAAGTTTCTGTACCACTTCAGAGTAAAAATAACGGTGGTAACAGTCATCCATTCCCACATCAGTAAAAAACAGTTATTTTATCATCTGCCTGCCCAACACATTTACTGGGCAGAGATCTGATTATCCGGTTCGGCTTGGACCTCATTTTTCCACAAATGAGGGTCTTAAAGTCCGACAGCCATCTCCTACAATGGTTCAAAAAAGTGTCATTTGATGATAAAGAACTGGTGAATGTGTATCAATGGGCTGCTGACATATCCTGATTTTCAGGAGTTGTTGCGTTTGACTGATCAACGTGGTTTTCCACCTGCTGTGTGTAAACTTCTCATTTTGCATTGTACTGCTAACGTGGTTGAAAGATCCGTGTAAATGCTATGATGAGAGTTTTACTGTTAGAATGTGTGAATGATGAGCTCATATTTAAAAATATATTGGAATTCGCTGGGTAGCGCTATCTCTGTTAGACTCACACACACACAAGACACAACCAGCTGTGTCAAATTGATTTAATCTTGCCATTTTAAATGATGTATTCAATAAATAAGGTTAAACCAAATCATTACATTACAATAGATTTTATTTTAATGATTTGGTTTCACTTAAAGAGAAACTTTATTGTTATTGCACATATTACAGGTACTGAGACAACGAAATGCAGTTTAGCTTCTAACCAGGTGCAACAAGCAGTGAAGTGGAAAGTAATGTACACAATCTACAGAATAACATATATAATGAATTGAATGATGAATAAACAGTGGGGTATGAATACACTAGATATCAGCCTGTGAGCAGTATGAACAGTGTGTATGAATATGCTAAGATATATAAAGTATGAAAACGGTAAGCAGTATAGTATAAAATATATAGATATTAATTTCATGATGATAAACATTGTGGAACAATGATGAAAAATGGGAATGGATGTGGCGACGTAAAACTGACACAAAACAACAACAAACTTTTGCCAGCCAATTGGAGAGTTTCATCAGCAGCACGTGGTAAAAACCACCAATGAGCGCTCAGCTCGAGATACCAGCGAGCCGTTTCCCATCAAGCATTTCGCTTCCGCAGCTCGTGGAGAGCAACTGCGCCAACTCGCCTCGCCTCGCTCTCAAGGCTGCGGGCGTCTTTGTCCCGCGAGATTTCAAAGTCTCATGTGGGCGAGCCTCCAGAGCAAGTCGGACAAAATGACTAACCATCATGCAACGCACTAGCAAGACGTTGATCGCAACTGCGCAGGTCTGCGCAGGTCTGCGCAGGTCTTGCTTGTCTCAAACAAGCCTACTGTCAAGTTTGGCTATACTCAGCATTGAATCAAAACGCACTACAGCTGTTGATCTTAATACGTCTGTGAGGTGTTTTTGCTGAACAAAATAGTAATCGCCGCATTCAGCTGTAATAGGCATGCCAACTTGATGCTCTGCTCACGGATGACTCGATGAGAATAACAAACTGTTAAGATGATGACTTTGTATGCGTGTATATATTTTTTTCTTTGAGGGGGTCTGCCCCCAAAAAACTGTTTTAAGTCCTGAAAAAGTAAAATAAGACGGTGTGTAAAACTACACTGCCCAGCCAACAGAAAGTAACCACTTTGATGTAACTAGGCCAGTAGGTAAGGACCTTCCACTGGATAATGACTGCAGCGATGTTTATGTTTTAGCTGAATACACGTTTTTTAACCCTAACTGATGCAGTTAGTCACTTCTTTAATGTTTGTTCTTTCTGATGTAAAGTCAAGGTTGTAACTGTATATCAATAATGATATAATTACTTGTTTTCAAATTTGAAGGAGGGTGAGCAAGCATCTTGATGAACATTCATCATTAACTCCTCCAAAAAATATAGTTTATTCAATAATAAATGAATATGTGAATCATAACAGTTCTTCACTATATCTGTAAAGCGTCTTTGAGCACCTGTAAAAACGCTAACAAATTAAATCTATTATTATTATTATTATTATTATTATTTATTAACAGTGATTGACAGCTGATAGGAATAATATGATTGTTAATAGTATCATATTCATTCAGACAAAGTGCAGTCTGCATAGATTTGGTACCCCTGCTGGTCTAAGAGTGAGACAAACTCATTCGGTTATTGTTCAGTTAAAATTCATTAAATTACGTCTGCCACCTTATATGTAAGGCTTTACTGATGTGCCACAATAATATCACCTATGTGATTGAGTTAAAATATTAATATTGTGGCTTTCCAAGTTAACATTGATTGTAGGGGTGTAACGGTTCACAAACATTTCGGTTCGTTTTTAGGTCACGGTTCGGTTCGGTTCGGTACGTTTTCGGTACAGCAGAAAAAATTATCACAAAATATTAAATATATTTTTTTAATTATTATTAAACTGTGACTAATGTATCCAAATAAATACAAAATATAGTAAAATAAACATTAAGGTGCAGCATTTCGATGAACTGAAATAATCTGTATTTGAACTGTACTAGTACCTAAACAGCCAGCTTGACATTATGACTAAGTTGCTTGTCATTGTATTTTCATGTTGTTTAAAGAAAGATGAACTTGTCCACATTGCTTGCTGAAAGGGCAGATCTGCTGGCACTAACAATGTCTCCTGCTGTGGAGAACACCCTCTCTAGGGACAGTGGCAGCAGATACAGCCAGGTAGCGCTTTGCTAACATGGCAACATAAGGATATTTGGCATTTGTAATAGCTTTGGCTCGGTCTGAACTTTCTGCGAGTGGTGGAGGCTTACATGCTAGTGGGAGTTGGGTTTGCACTCAGTCTTTTTTCTTTTGGTACCGGTGATATTCACATTCGGGTGATGCCTTTTCAAATGAGTGTGATGTATTGCCAGCCGCGTAACCAATGTTAGTTGAACAATGCCGACAAACAGCTTTGGTTCGGTCCACCTGTCTTTGTCCGTCATCCTTGTACGTAACTGCCAAACCAAAATGTTCCCAAACTGGAGACTTCAATGATGCTGGAGGATTTTCAGCTCAACTTTATCTGCGTTCGCCATTTCGACAGTTCCTCAAATTACTGACTACATTTGAACGCATCCCTGTGACCATGCAGCTCTCATAGTATGCCTCTCGTCCAATGAAATGACTTGCTCGCTCTATGATATATACCTGAGATTACTTCCAGAAAGTTGTTCATGTTCTCAATTTTTTACGTTTAACGCTATATTCGTTCGGTACACACGTGTACCGAACCGAAGGGCCCGTACCGAATAATTTCAGTACGGGTACGTGTACCGTTACACCCCTAATTGATTGATATGATTGCGATTTAAATCAGCATATACTTCTGTCAGGGGATGCCACCCCTCAAAATCTCCTGCCACCCTCTTGCCACTCCATGAATATTTGTCTAGATCCGCCCCTGCCTATATGCCGTGAGCTGATGATCGAACCTTCATTGTAACAGTCGCGAGTGTACTGTGTGTTTGCGTGTGGGGAGTGCTTTTGTGCGTGCTCTATAGTGCCTGTAATAGTGTTCACTGGAGTCCAGCACCTCAGCACCCCCACTCAAAATACCTTCCCGCGCCTCTGCCGTCTACACACACAACCAGATTACATCGATACCATCAGTGAAGGAAAAGAGTAAGAACTAAGATGTATGGGTGAAGAGGCACAACGTGAGCAATGTTTGTACGTCATGTCAATCTCACACACAGGAAATCGCAGGGATATGCATTTGTTTGTGTTGCTCAAGTCACCACTAATGCATCAATAGTCAATTGGGAATATCACTGGTAGAACATTTACACAGTCTGTTGTCTGTCTTTGCATATGTATTTAATATTTAAGAGATTATATAGACCGAGGAGAAGCATTAATGCACCACTGAGATAATTAATTTCATTGAATTGTTTATTTGAATAATAATAATGCTTCAAGTGTAAATATGCCGGATTTGAGCTTTGAGCTAATTTCCATCCGTAGTCCCTCACATACAACATATAAGAACATGACATTTATAAACATAGCAAAAAGTACATGCAAAAAGAGCAAGAGCAGCATTCACAAGTATTTACCATGGCAGTATAGCAGCT
Source organism: Pseudochaenichthys georgianus (assembly GCF_902827115.2). NCBI lineage: Eukaryota > Metazoa > Chordata > Actinopteri > Perciformes > Channichthyidae > Pseudochaenichthys > Pseudochaenichthys georgianus. The sequence continues at coordinate 33,264,605 of NC_047523.1, read as the reverse complement.
ACGACATATAAAGTGCAAGAGAAGATACAAGAGCTACATAAAGTGCGAGAGGAGATACCCCTGTAATAAACTGCATTTAGCAGTCATTGCACGTCTGTTTGTTTCTCAACCAGTCTTTGAGTTGACCTTAAGCCCCGAGCCTGTTTTTCAGGTCTCAGGCTAGAAAATGACATTCCCAGAACAAATGACCATATCTTCCCTTCTAAAAGGGTTAAATTAATAATATTTTTTCTCAAAGCAAGGTTACATCTGTGAGTTGGATGTAGAGGTGTCAGAATCAATATAGATGTTTTTATTTTTAATGTAAATTCAGATTGAACACAGTAAAACAAATGTAAATTATTGTGTCCGTCCAAAAAAATAAATTACTTATAGTGAAAACCACCCTTGAATGATGGCATGGTAGACTAAAAGCTTTAGGAATCCAAACTACAACATATAATAAGTACCCTGTATCAAGATTGATGCAAAACAAGTGAAATTGTACCTTTTTAGAGAGGTTTAGCAATATTTAATATTTATATTTCAACAGTTTTACAACAAACTGTGACTTTTTTGACATGGAAATTATTTTTTAAGATTGACAAACGTGTAATTTGTGGCACAATTCAAATGGGATCGAAAGATAAGTGTTCTCTCTCCATTGACTTCAATACATACTTTTTCCGAAATAAGGTCGGGAGTAGATGCGGGACTTCGCCTCTCATTATCAAATCGGGGTTGCGTTCCAATAGTCCATTTAGCTTAGGAACCTTCCTAACGGAGTGAAATGACCCTTAAGTACCTCAGTAGCAGCCATGATAAGTGCCATTCCAATTCTCCAAATGAAAGGAAAGGAGGTTTCAAACTTCCTTTATAACCTCCTTTAGCTTAGGAACCACTGGACCTCCCTTGACGAAAGGGAGGTCCAGTGGACTGGAAGTACCGGAGACCATAAACGGTTTTGAAAACTTCTGTCATAGTGATCAACTTCCCAATAAAATATCTTTGCTGATGTTTTTTCGAGTCTTCTGGCCAATCAGAATCAAGATTGTTGCCGGAAGTGCCGACGGAGAATAACTTTGCGGTAGAACTCTTCTTTATACATCCATGGTTACAACTTCAGATAACAATGAACACATAATGAAATATGACCCCCGGTCTGATGACTGACAGGTCACAGAACAATGGGAGCTATCTACCCTTGCCCACAATTTAAAGTAAGTCACACAGACTATCTCCTCTTTACTCTTCTCGCAGCAAGATGTCAGAACAAAGTGAAAAACAAACAATGGCATCAGTGGCGTAACTATCGCCGGTGCAGCCGGTGCATTGCACCGGGGCCCACAGCCGTCCAGGGGCCCATGCAAAAAAAAATATTTATATAATATATTTTTTTTTTCCATTTTTTTGTTATATATATTTTATTTTGGGGCCCCAATGGCATTGACTGTTTCACGCAGTCTTCAAAGTAACCTAGCAACCTAAATTAATTTTTAATTTGTCTGTCCAATGACCTTGCTCCCTTTCATGTCATGTGATACCTTGCGTAACGAGCGTACCGTTTAATCAACATCAAATGTTATATGTACTACACAGCTATAGCAGCAGCAAGATCGGCAGAATTGAATAGCTTGCATTTATAATGTACAGCAAACCAAAACACAAGAGCGGCGCTCAAAAGAGAAAGGACAAGAGAGAACAAGGAGATGTAAAGGCTAAACAGACAAAATTAGACAGTTTTTTTTGTCATACATCGTCCTCGAAATCGAACGCTAACGTTGGTAATGTTGACGTGCAGCGGCAGCCAGAGCCGGAGGCTAACGATAGCTCACCTGCCTCACCATCATCTAGCTCCACAAGTGAAGCTGTATCCGTGGCTGTGCGACCTTCTTCTCCAGCCAGGAGCCAGGAGGAGAGGATGGATTTGGCTGTGGTCCTACAGTTCCCGCAAGGGCCCCGCCCCCAACCGATAGGGGACTCTATGGCGCTATTGAGACCCCCGACCCCAAGATCAAAGGCTATATCATAGCAACCAGTCCATGTAGGCCTATCGGCCCATTCCCCAGAGACACACATCAAGGAAACAGGTGTTTCTCCGAGATGTATTACACCACCACTACCAGAGCAGGTATCAAACTGCCACGGACATGGCTGTGTTACTCCCCCACCCTGGACTGTGCCTATTGTGAGCCGTGCTGGCTGTTCGCAGACCGAGGTGCACCGTTCTACAGTGATGCGTGGACATGCGTTGTCTGCGAGGATTGACTCACATGCACAATCTCAGGTCCATGTCGGAGCGTGTGTCATATATGAACAGTGGAAGAAAAACGGGAGAATCAATGGAAACATGGAGAGGAATGCAAGGAATGCTGCTAATTACTGGAGACAGGTACTTGAGCGTATTGTCAACATTACAATCACTCTGGCCACTTGTAACTTGGCTTTTAGAGGACATAGGGAGATTCTTGGACAGCCCAACAGTGGAAACTTTCTCAGTATGATAGAACTTTTAGCATGTTACAATCCGGTTCTGAAAGAACTTGTTTAGCGACCACAAGGTTCTGTGAAATACTTGAGTCCAGCTGTTCAAAATGAGATAATCTACATAATCGCAAAGCGGGTGCAGTGCGACATTCAAGTAGAAATAAATAATGCTCCGTTTTATGTTGTTTGCATAAGTAGGCTATATTTTTCGTTTATTTACTTTGGGAATTTTGTTTGTTTGTTATGAGTTTTAAATAGATTTTGAAAGTGGAGATAGAGAGAGAGAGAGAGAGAGAGAGAGAGAGAAAAAAAATAAAATAAAAGCAAGCAACGCTGATTTGGGGGGGGGGGGGGGCCAAAAAAATATTTGCACCGGGGCCAATCACAACCTTGTTACGCCACTGAATGGCATAAAATATTATTAATATGTCGGGTAGTAATAGATTTATTATTTTCTTCTCAGAGTGTACCAGAATGCATAGTTTATGTTAGTATTTCTAAAAATCTCCTGGGGGAGAATCCCCCCAGACCCCCCTGCTGGGGTTGGGTTTTCAGCATGCGTGCCTTTTTATATAGTTCAGCTTTGATTCCATCATCTCATTAAACCTTTTTTAAAAGCATACTTTAATCTGTGAAGGGATATAAGGGATATATGCACTGTACTTCACTTTTATTAATTTTGTAGCTGAAAAGCGTATATTACAGCACGATTTTTTGTTGAATAGATTTGAGTGCTTCAAAATGTTGGGTCGCGATGTATTGACCAAGTAAAAATGGGTCCCGAGGCCTGACCAGTTGAGAACCACTGCTCTAAAGTACCGCAGTCTCTTCTCCTAAGTCCTTTTCAATTCTCCTATCCACTATCCCTTAACCCCGTGACATTTCACTCAGAGGTCAAGGAATAGGAGATAGGGGTAGAATTTAGGAGCTGATTTTTGGATTATCGGAACGCAACCAAGGAGTGAGAGTGACGCATAGCCAAAACCGGAAGCTGCGATAACTCTGGTGGCTACCATTAGCAGCTAACTTTTACACTCCGATTTTTACACAAAAATGGAATTATGGATTATGAAGTGACAGATACATTCAATTAACCTATGGATTAACCCTCAGCCGCGTTTTTTCTCGTTTTAATGCCATTGAACACGACTTTTGATCAGAATAACAGCTAAGGTGAGACGATGTCCCGTTTTTCCTCCGTAACGCTACGTGTTGTGATGTCTGTGTTTGCTTCCTTTAAAAAAAGACCCGCTGAAGGGGTCTTTGGGGCTTAACTGGTTTTAAAGCTATTGAGAGTGGGACAATCCCATATCTGAGTTGGGAGGCTATTCCAGTTAAGTAAATTGGAAATATGATGACCAGTTTTGTAACCTGTAGGGGGGAAACAGGAACATTACTAGAACAACTTGTGTTGTTGAGTTGAAGACCAGCCAGAGTTACTGTCTCATTATTCTAAAATTCAGTTTTTAAAGTCTCTCTGGTAGTCTTTAAAAAAAATAATACCTCCTGTGTAATGCCATACAGTTCACATGAGCAAATTCAAATACATATTACCCTATGAGCCAACCACACAGAGAGCTTACAGCACCAAACAGGCTGCAGTGGTTCAAGTGGGAAAATCAACAAGGTGTTCAACAAGGTGACTTTACTGCCCTGTGGAAAGTTTCGTGTGATTGAATGAATGAGCCATTGTATCATTGCTAAATTAAATGTTTCGGCAACTCGAAAGCCATGATCCCATAAAGGATGATGAAGATTTGGTACATAGCGTACTATTTATGTTATCTGTAAAATAAAAAGTTGTTAGATCGCTCATAAAACACAACTAAATGACTTTTATTATTGGAGGCAAGTCAAAGGAGCGTCACGCAGTCTCTGCAGGAAAAGTCAGGCTGCTAAATCGAGCAGTGAGTAATCGCTCATCTGCTATCCCTCCTCGGCCCAACAGAGAGGAGCAAAACTCCTTCATGAGGAAATGTCTGCGCACTTAAAATGAGAACCTATTTTATTTTCAAGCCACTCACCTGAAAACAAATGTGAGGCAGGATTCGCGTCTTTTGTTTTTCCAAACGGCAGCTATGAACGTGAGAAAAAAACGCTGTCAGTTAAGTAGCCTGCTAGCTAGCCGTAGTTAATTGCTAAAGGGGTGCTAACGGCTAACCGTTTATCTTTACTGTGTTATTGTTATTGAAGTAGACGTGTTTTTAAAGTATAGTTTACGTAAGATGTGATGTGTTGTGTGTGGTTAATCGGGGGGGACATGTCGCTGATAAACAAGTGTACTAGTAGATGTGAGTGTTGACAGTGTAGCTTTGCCACCTGGTTCTGTTTGCTACCTGTGTTCAACAGCTAGCCACGTAAACTGCTCCTGCCTGGTGTTGACGTAGCAGCAGCAGCTAGCTTTCCTGTCCTGCTGCCAATCTCACATTGCCCCATTCTTTTATATGAATTAGGATCTCCACCTCGTTGACAATCTCCTTAGCAAACCAAACACACCCCGAACAGCACTAATGACATGAAGAAGTGTGAGTCAAAATGCTTTAGCTGGACTTGATTGTGTTCCTGGTGCTTGTTGCATTGAGCGGATGATGAAGCGGATCATCTGGCTGATATCAGGATTAAACAGACGAATGATGAAGCTGCTTTTTGCCCTCGCTTTGATCGCCTACATTGCCTGTAAGTACTCGGAATGTCTCTAAACTGTTAAACTGTCATAGTTCCTTTGGTGTTATGTCACCTGAAAACTTTGAGGAATTTAAGCTGACACAAAACAACACATTGTTTGGTGAATCAGCCTCCTGGAGACATGTTAAAGGGTTCAAGCTCAACATACAGAACACAATAGCTGTTTGACAGGAATGTCTCTCACCTGTTAAACTGTCATTCCTGTGTCTTTATGTCACCTGAAAACTTTAAGGAATTTCAACTGACACAACACATTGTTTGTTGACTAAGCCTCCAGACTTAGTGCCCTCATACAGGAAAAAGCAGCTGGAATACAGGGATGTCTGTCTGTCATCATAACTGGGAATTCATGTCTCCTGAACACTTTGAGAATATATTATGCCGGGGCCAAGTCTCCAGACTATCAAGTGTTGAAGGGCTCAGATTCCGAATGCAGGACACATCCATTGTACACATTACACAAATGTTTGTTTATTAGTGTTTCCCCTTAAATGTAACATCTCAGATCCAATTTTATACGGAGAGAAGGACAGTGTTATGTTAGAAATGGAAGGGGAATTAAGCTTTTCAACTAAATGTACATCTATGGGAAGTAACTACTGTTCTAGTATTCAGTGGTGTCAGCTTCTTTAATATGAGGTCAATGTTGGCTCTTGGAAGTTTTGTTGCACAATTCTCACCAAGTTAAATTCATCTAAAAATGTCCCAGACAATTAGTTTAAAACTAATTTACAGATTAATCGATATGAAAAAAGTTGTTCATTGCAGTTTCATTGGTATTTACAAGAAGTAAATTGTTGTTGCAATTCTTGTGATGCAACATAATTTCAGTACTTCCCAGTCAACCATTTCTATTTTTGATTGACTTGAAAACACCCTATAATTTGGTGATGCGTTTTGGTTTCATTTGGTTTTCATATTTGCTGATTATTTTGTCTTGTAACACGTTGTACGGTTGAACTGACATTGAAGGGTCACAATGTGGCTGACAACAAGAAATCAAGATAAGTTGTTTGAGCATCGCTGCAGTCAACAACATCTTTGCCAAGATCTCGACAAGTCCAGGCACAGTCAAGTCTGATTTAGAAGCAAATGAAAATAGACTTGAGACAGATCCAATACTGTCAAAACTGATCCTATCATAAGGCTATGTTCAAATTACAAAAGTTCATACAAAAGGAAATTAGATTTTCTGCTCATTTGACACAGAAATCAGATTTTGGCTCGATTCGTCTGTGCTGCTAAATCAGATCACTTACCATGCGCCACTGTGTGAACAGTAATACTGGAATTACTGTCTTTATCACCTCTCAATCTCTATGTATAACTTAAGACCATATATATGTATATAAAGCTTAAAGGTCACCTATTATGCAAAATCCACTTTTTTTACGTCTTTTATACAAACATGTGTCCCCTCTGTGTAAAGAGATTCTGAAAGTTTCAGGAAAAAATATTTGCTCACTTTTTGTCCTGATCCATTTATATTAGGGATGCTCCGATCGCCAATTTTGGGACCGATCGATCGGAGCATCCCTAATTTATATACAATCCTGTCTTACAATGATGTCATAACGAGTTTTTGGCTTGTGTGGCCAATAGTCAAGCAAAGATTAATGGGCATCTCTGTTAATCCTGTATTATTGTGCCATTTCCCTGTTGTTAACAGTTATCTCTAATCAAACCTTATCACAACCAAATAGCTTGTAAGACTATGACAAAGTAGGAGACACACCATTTTTCTAACGTTATTGTAATTTATACAATTTAGGGGAATTTATTGGCTGACAGGTAATAACATATTCAGAACTATGTTTTAATTAGTGTATAATCACATGACACTATTGTGTTTTTTGTTTCTGCTAAGGAGATGTTTGAGGCAATATAAAATAGATATTAAGTAGGGAACTATGACCTTTTTAAGCACAGTTTAAAATATTATAATCACTATTAAATCAAATATTAAAAAAGATTGAAATACCCGTTATTTTTGAATTGTTGTTTTTTATGACAATAACAAAGTATAAACAGCATAACATTAAGAATATTTGAACGTTGACAGCGTCTTCACTCACTCTATTTTGGGCAGAGTGTGAAGTTTGGTAACGTAGATCACTGTGTTCCTGATTTAGCAGAGCTCACTGCTGCTATCAGATGATTACACTCCTGTAAATACCTTCACACACCGCACATCTGAAATACACATTGTTGTAATATAGTCTACTCAAAATCGGCCTATTATGGCCTGACACAGCCTTCTTAGGGGGTCAGCACCTATATTAAGTGTGAAGATTAAATAAAATAATAATAAATACCAAGATCTGAAAGACAAGGTATTTCCCGGTTGGAATTCAACACTAATGCATTCACTAATAGTCCGATTTTTCACGGATCAGTTTTGATTATTTACAGATCAATAATTGACATCAGACAATACACATGCTGAGAAAAAGAAGATAACCATGGGAGCTTTTCCTGCTCGCTTGTCTCTCTTTGGCACCTTTTCTCTTATCTACGGACTAATGTGACACGGCACTTTACATGTACTTTATTCATGATTCATTTGGTGACAAGTTTTCTTTTTCTCTCTTTCAGCTGTCTGGGGAACATATACCAACATGAGGTACAGTAATGAATGTCTGACTACTTCAATGTGAAATATGTACCAACTGCAGTGTAGCTGAAGTCTTGGTTTTAAAACACATTTGATCAGCAGGAGTCATTTTTACCTCTTGAAGAAAAAGAAAGGTGTGATAAGATAATGGCAGCAATCTTTTCTAATGCATAGAAATATGGATATAGACAATATCAATATATACTTTTTGATATTATGACAACAACTGACTTTTAATGGAGGATTTTACTCGTATGTCCCTAGTACTGTATGTTAATGGTAGGGTTGGAAGTCTTAATAATAATAGATTTAATTTGTTAGCGCTTTTACAGGTGCTCAAAGACGCTTTACATATATAGTTAAAATAAAAATAAAGGAACAACAAATAAATATATAGTTAAAGTCAAATAATACAAAAACAATCACAAATTAAAAGCCAGATTGAAGAAGTGAGTGTTTTTAAGGTGGTGAGGTCAGTGCAGTCTCTGATGGGTTGGGGGAGTGAGTTCCAGAGGGAGGGGGCAGCGACAAGAAGGCTCTGTCCCCCCAGGTCCGGTGATTGGTGCGGGTGGGGATGGATAGGAGGTTGGCTTCTGATGAGCGGAGGCAGCGGGAAGGGGCGTGGTGGTCCAGCAGGTCTGTGAGGTAGGGGGGGGCTGATTGTTGAGGGCTTTGTGAGCAATGAGGAGGACTTTGAAGTTGATTCTTTGACGGACGGGGAGCCAGTGGAGGTTCTGGAGGCCGGGAGTGATGTGGTCTCGGTGTGGTTGAGGAGGCGGGCAGCAGAGTTCTGGATATGTTGTTGAGTTTATTGAGGAGGTTGGATGGTATGCCGTAGAGGATGCTATTGCAGTAGTCGAGTCGTGAAGTGATGAAGTTCAGATGGGTTTTCAGAAAGTGGGGGGGGGGAGACAGACATCTTGCAGGTAATGGAGGCAGTGATTGCTGAAGGTGAGATGGATTTGAGATTTCTGTAGGTTATTGTGCGTTTTTGCTTTTGGGCGGGAATGTTGATGTCCATGATGATGGCCAGGTGATCAGAGATGTGGAGATTGAGGCTGGACAGATGATGGATGGTGAGACCAGTGGAGCAGACCAAGTTCAGGTCTTGCGTCATGTATAGCTCACTAACAACGTGCTTCAAGTCAATAGCTATTTTCTCTGGCTTCGTGATGATTGCCGCAATCATCTTATGCCGTTCACTCGTATGAAGAGATATTTTTTGGGAGGAGCGGGAAGTTAAATGAGGTTAATCACTAGTCATGATGAGTGTGATGATTATCAGCATGAGCCATTGTGCTGCTGGGTGCAATTTGACCTGTTTTATTGACTGTCTCCTAAGGGTTAACGTCATCAAATAGGGACTATTAAAATGTTGTTTTACACTCGGTTATCAAATACAACATATGTTTTAGACCTCATACTTACTGTGGACCGTACAGAGCTAAATCATACTGCTGCATACATATTTATTATTTTTTATTTTAATATTTATTACTTGGTACAAAACGGATTCCTTTCAGTTATAGCGATGTCGTTGAGATGATAAATATATTGGCAGGATTGGTGGATTAGAGAGTTATTGATTTATTCACAAGACAAATGTTATTTCCCTCTCAAAAGGAGGGGCATGTTAAAACCAAATAATTAAAGTAATTCATCTGTTGTATTTTTAAATGAATGTATAGCGTCAGAAGTTATTATTCTAAAGATATGCTCTATCTTCAGTGTTTTTTTTATTTATTTTTATTTGAATGAATAATGTCCATTTGATTTAATTCGATTTTTTAAAATATAATTTGCAAAATGTTTTTTTATTTTTCTAAAAATATTTTTGATCTTTAATATTTTTTCAGTTTTGTATGCATACTTCTTGTTAAACATTAAGCTGTCTTTGGCTCTTTTTCTGCTGGAGCAAATGTACATTTCCCCTCTGTGGGACGAATAAAGGAATTCTGATTCTGAAGATACACGTAGAGATATTGTGATTAATGTGGGATTTTAGTCGTGTAAATATCCACTGTTAATGTGTGGGTTTGTGTGTTATGTGTGCTCAATAAGTCAATATCCCTGTTTTCCCTGGCTTTGTGAAGATTGCCTTCTCTTATCCTTTCCTTGTCTTTAACTCTCTGATCCTAGATCAATACAAGAACACGGAGAAATGAAGATTGAGCAGAGGATTGATGAAGTGAGTCTGACATGTCTTTTACAGGTTCAATAATATCTATTGAACGTTAGCGCACATACTAACTCTCTTTTTAATGTATGTATTATTCCACATGTACGTGTATAAAACATTGAAGGCATTATTTTGATATGCGTTCATTTGCAACCGCTACATGCTTTAGCCTAACATTGATTTATTAGTTTGACCCTGACCAATACAGTGCAGCCTTAGCTTAGTCATTTACTGTAAGCCTGGGATGTTCAATTTGTTTTTTGCATTGCTAACACGAATCCAATTATACACTTATCACGTGACTGATAGCAAAATGTGTTGTTTTACACACTTTTCCCTTACTGTCTGAACATCAAAGTGCCCCAATTTATTAAAGGGGACCTATCATGCAAAATGCACTTTTGTACGTCTTTTATACATGAATATGAGTACAGAGTTTCAGTTAGATTTCTTTTCGCTGGTCAACATGTCCGTTAAAGTTTAAATCTTCCGGACAAAATTAGAAAAGTGCCGGTCAAAGGTCTTTAAAACAAATGAATAACGTCTCTATATAATCATATAAGAATAAAACACGGAGGACAGAGATCTATTTTTCTCCCCCTCTTCTGAGAGCCCAGCAGCTGATCAGAGCACGCTTCCCTCTCCTGCAGGGGGGCGTGGTCAGCTGCAGCTCATTTGCACTAAAGCTACGTCACAGAATCAGCCCCTGCAAAAACAGGGCTGGAAAGAGCAAATAGAGCGAAATGAGGCATGGCTCAAATGCATGATCTGTTTGGTATTTTGAAAAAAAACATGTTTTATATAGGTATGGCCCTACAATATATTGTTCAAATATAGCACGATAGGTCCACTTTAAAGGGGACCTATACATGAATGTGTCCCCGGTGTGTCAGGGAACTCACCAAGTGTCAGAAAACACAACCCTCTCTATTTTCCTCCATACCCAAATCTCTAAAAAAGGGGCTGCAACAGATCTGATGCAGACTGATCCAGATTTGAACACTTTACTGACGTCAGTAAAGTGGCGCTACGGCTATTGGTAAATTCTCAACCTATCAGGGGAATGAGAGGTTGGGCCACGGCCGGCCATTGCCGCTCGAAAGCGCTGGAGACGCTGTAGTACATATGCCAGGCCTGTAAGTGGCGCTGTAGTCTGCCACAAAAGCAGCGAAGAAGACTTCCCGCGCATGGTTGCCCTTCTGTTTATTCTCCGCTGTGGCTCTTTTTCTCCCTCCCCGAGGAAAGCGTTTGCGCCTCCTGCTTTAAAACAAATGAATAATGACTCTATTTAATCATATGTAAGGGATAATGTGCAGCGACGCGGTCATTATGGGGAAAAGAACACCGACAGGCTGATCAGGAGCCCGACGCGAAGCGGAGGGATCTAGATCGGCATGAAGGCACATTATGCAATGTGCACATTATCCCGCTTATTACACATGGCCACATTCTCGACAAAGTAACGACATGACTCCCAATATTAATTTAAATGCTTTTATGGATTTAGAAAATGATTTTATTGATTTAAAAAATGGTTGTATTGATTTAAATTGACATGCATCCACAAAGAAAAATAGTCCGTTGTTACCGTCTGAACTAACGTAGCAACGGCAGGAACTGCTTCAATAGTGTTTTTGAGGAGCTTTTTGATTACAGATTTGAAAACATTGTTGCTTTCTTTTCAAAAGTAGCACAATTAATGATGTCAAACCTTGGGAGAGTATCTAGATATCCCTGCCCTAATGCCAAAGGAACTGCACACTGAATACGTGTCGCCGTTTGATGTCTATGTCTGGACCGCTGCGTAAAAAGGAGGGTTTCTGCCCCATTACTTCTCTTCTTACTTCTATAAGAATAAAACACGGAGGACGGAGATCTCTTTTTGTCCCCCTCTTCTCCCCGCTGCAGCCTAGCAGCTGATCTCAGAGCACGCTCCCCTCTCCTGCAGGGGGGCGTGGTCAGCTGCAGCTCACAGAATCAGCCCCCTGCAAAAACAGCACTGGAAAGAGCAAATGGAGCGAAATGAGGCATGGCTAAAATGCAGGATCTTTTTGGTATTTTGAAAAAAAAACTATATTTATATATTTATATAGATATGGCCCTACAGTATATTGTTCAAATATAGCATGATAGGTGCCCTTTAAATGAGAAACTTTAATACATGGACAAACTTTAAACAATGGCTAAATTATTAGTCCCTGCCTGCCAGTAGCTTTGCCGATATCTGTGTTGATAGGTAATAGATTAAGAGCGGTGAATGATCTTAGATACAGGAAGCACTCAAACGTCTGTGTGAGTTTATCTAATTTAGCAGTGATTCCATGTCAGCCACAGCTTGTTACAAAAAACATGACTGATAGTGTGTTTAACGAACTTAAACTAGCTTTATTAAATGTCAGGTCTTTGGCAGGAAAAACATTTTATCACTGAGCACAATCTTGATTTTATGGAAACTTTGATTCTTTTGAATATGTGGCCCTTCAGCTGAAATGCTCCTCTCGAGCTCTGTTCCTAAATATCTATAGGCCACCCAAATACTGTGCAAGCTTTTTTGATGACCTTACTGAACTGCTGTCTATAGTGTGTATTGACTTTGACCGTCTAGTCATTGTTGGTGATTTTAACATCCATGTTGACAACCCCCAGGACAGAGGGGCTAAATAACTGTTTTGTGTTCTTGATAGCTATGGACTGACTCAGCATGTGACGGAGCCCACGCACAATAAGGGGCACACTCTGGACTTAATTATCTCAAAGGGTCTGAATATCTCTAAGGTTGTGGTGACTGATGTTGCACTGTCTGACCATTCCTGTGTTTTCTTTGAGAGCTCTATTTCTGTTCACACAAGTGTTCAAAAAGAGGTAACCACAAAGCGATGTTTAACTGAAAATACTAGGGAAATGTTTACTCAGAATTTTTCTTCCACACTTGCCCCTGCTAACACCTCAGTAAATGAGCTAGTAGATCATTTTAATTCAAAAATTAAAAATGTTATAGATGCCATTGCTCCAATTAAGGTAAAGGAAGTGACCGGGAAGAAAATATCTCCATGGAGAAAGGCCATGACCGTTAAAAAAGAGAATGTCGAAAAGCTGAACGCAGGTGGCGAAAAACAAATCTCCAGGTTCACTTTGAAATTTATAAAGAGAGACTTGGCCTTTATAATTTGGAATTGAAAAACGCATGACAATCATTCTTCTCTGACATCATTACCAAAAACAAAAACAACGCACGTGCCTTGTTTGCTACCGTCGACAGACTAACTAACCCCCAGTGTCAGTAGCCTCTGAATTTCTATCCACCAGGGCGTGCAATGATTTTGCCTCCTTTTTCACTGACAAAATTCAGAAAATCAGACAAGCAGTCAGTGCCTCTGCATCAGGAACAGCAAATGTGTTGTCTCTGTGTCCACTTAACATCAATTCAGACATCATGACACAATTCCATCAGATTAATGATAAAAACCTGGAGGACATTATACAACTTCTGAAATCCTCCTCCTGCTGCCTTGATATTATTCCAACAGGATTTTTCAAAGATGTTTTGCCTTGCATGGCCTCAGAACTACTTCATATAGTAAACAAATCTCTTCACTCAGGTATTTTTCCACAGGCCCTGAAAACTGCAGTCATTAAACCGCTCTTAAAAAAGAATAATCTAGATGCTTCAGTAATGAACAATTACAGGCCCATATCAAACCTGCCATTTCTAGGTAAGATCATTGAAAAAGTTGTTTTTCAACAGTTGAGTAATTTCTTGCATTTAAATGGTTGTTGCGATGTGTTCCAGTCAGGCTTTCGTCCAAACCACAGCACTGAGACTGCTCTTGTAAAGGTCTTTAACGACATCCACTTAAACACAGACAGTGGCAGAACTTCAGTGTTAGTATTATTAGATCTCAGTGCTGCGTTTGACACTGTTGACCACAGCATATTACTCGACCGACTGGAAAACTGGGTGGGACTTTCGGAAACAGTTCTAAATTGGTTTAAATCCTACTTAAAGGACAGAAACAACTTTGTTTCTATCGGTAAATACACATCTGAGTTGACAAATATGACATGTGGGGTTCCTCAAGGCTCCATCTTGGGGCCTCTTCTCTTTAACATCTACATGCTACCACTGGCTCAGATAATGAAGAACAACAAAATAAGTTACCATAGCTATGCAGATGACACACAAATGTACGTAACAATTTTACCAGGAGACTATGCTCCAATTCAAACACTGAGTAAGTGCATTGAACACATCAATGACTGGATGTGTCAGAACTTTCTCCAATTAAACAAAGATAAAACTGAGGTAATGGTTTTTGGAGCCAAGGCAGAACGTTTAAAAGTTAGCGCTGAGCTTCAGTCTGCAATGTTCAAACCAACAGATAAAGCCAGAAATCTAGGTGTAGTCATGGACTCTGACCTGAGTTTCAACAGTCACATTAAAACAGTTACTAAATCAGCCTACTATCACCTAAAGAACATATCTAGGATTAAAAGACTAATGTCACAGCAGGATTTGGAAAAACTTGTCCATGCCTTTATCTTCAGTAGACTCGACTACTGCAATGGTGTCTTCACAGGTCTCACTAAAAAATCTATTAGAAAGCTGCAGCTGATTCAGAACGCCGCTGCTCGAGTCCTCACTAACACTAAGAAAGTGGATCACATCACTCCTGTTCTGAAGTCTTTACACTGGCTTCCTGTGTGTCAAAGAATAGATTTCAAAATACTGCTGCTGGTTTATAAAGCACTGAATGGTTTAGGCCCAAAATACATTACTGACCTCCTGCTAAACTATGAACCATCCAGATCTCTCAGGTCTTCAGGGACTGGTCAGCTTTCTGTCCCCAGAGTCAGAACTAAACATGGAAAAGCAGCGTTCAGTTATTATGCTCCAAATATCTGGAACAAACTCCCAGAAACCTGCAGGTCCGCTGCAACTCTGACTACTTTTAAATCCAGGCTGAAGACTTTTCTTTTTGTCGCTGCTTTTATTTGAACTATTCATATCTTAAACTGCACTGTAACTTTTATCCATGTACTTTTTCTTGTAATGTTTAATTGAACTATTTATATTTTAGACTGCACTGTAACTTTTATCCATGTATTTTTTTTCTTAATGTTTATTTGATTAGCTTTTCTTTTTTAATGCTTAAAGAGCCTGTGACACGGTTTTCCCCCATCATCCAAACCCATCAATTTGAGTACATATTGTCCCCTTGAAAACCGTTACTGAACTGATTTTGGATATTTGTACTTTGATAACCATTAATCTGCCTTCAATGTTGACAATTTTCTGAATCTTCTCGCGGATTCTTCAAGTCCCGCCAAATGATGGGTGACGTCATTGCGGGCACAGCGCTCCAGCTGCACCGTCCAGGATCCCAGCATCTGCATGTAAACCTTTATATATATACAGTCAGATGTAAACGCACGATGGTGCACACAGCAGCAAGCTCAGACAGCGATGACAGGTTAATGTTGAACGTGTCTGAGAGCTCATATGAGGCTGAAGGATCGGTTTATGTTGTATCTTCTAAGTTTAGGAATGAGGTGCGTCAATATGGGCGATCATATGGTCATGTAGCCAGTGGTGGACTGGGACTAAAAATCATCCCGGGACTCTCGACCGGCCCACTTCGGTACCGCTAGTAAGCTGTCAACGGGGGGAGTGGGGGATGTAAAATACAAATATAATGTATAATGTCTGTGTCTTTGACATTAGCGCTGCTAGCCACCTGTGCCCTGTACTACGAAGCCAGTTCAACAGACCCTGGATATGTTTGAGTAACAAACTAACAACAACAAACTAACAAACGAGATCTCGCTAAGCGGTCCTACGACGCTGGTTATCAACTCGGTAAATCAAGCCAGGGTTTCTCTCTCCAGCTGAGAGCGCGTTCACGTCTAAGACACGAGTGGATCTGACTTTAATTACATTTGTCTCGAGTGTTTCGTCAACATAATGTGTTAAATAATACTTCTGCATCCAGTCTGTGACACTGTGAGTGTTGCACGGCCAGATGAGGCTGGAGAAGCTGACTCAGATAAGGAAATATATGATATATTATGATATTATCTGATTGATGATGTAATATGAATGATAAGTGCGACACGTCGGCGTCTTCTCTGCATACGGCAGTTTACACTGTATTTTCTTTATCCTGTAATATGACTTGAGAGATTTAAATTCCGCACACTGAGTGGATCTCTTTTCTATAGACGCCGGAGGCGGACAGCGTCAGGTAAAATAAGTTATTTAGCCTTCTCAAACCTGAGCCTCACGCGCCGCCTATGGGGGATGTGCTAGTTACTTATCCGACCGGCCCACTTCGGTACCGGCCCATCGGGATTCGTCCCGATGGCCAGTCCGCCACTGCACCCACAGTCCGCCACTGCACCCAGCCCACGTAAACTGTCAACGGGGGGAGCCTCGCTGCGGGGAAACGGTGGACCTAGTGTCCCGATCGGAGTGGGAATAATAATAATAATCCGTGCATTTTATCTATTAATTTCCCCAACATTGTGGTAAAAAACCACACGTTTAATCCACGTTGTTGGTGTACTACAACTACAAAAAGCATCGGTTTGTTTTCTCATCAGTAAATGCAGACCGGCTCAAACAAACGATTTTTAATCATCATCCTCACTCATCATTTAATGTATCATATGTTCGCCGAATTGACATGAAAGCACTAATAAATGTAGTTTCATCCACTTGAGTTTATAACCACAAAAATAATCGATTTGTTTTTATATCACATCCGACGGGAGGAAATTCAGCAGCTCTCACTCCCGATTTTTAATCCTAATGTAATCATCATCTTCACCACGATCATTTATGTTTATGTCGCCGAATTGACATGAAAGCACTGACAAATATGAATATACTGTAGTCAACTTCATTAAAACGTTCTTAACGTGCCTAAACTCAGTAATTCACCATTTCTACGCATGACACAACACACTTTGTCCGTGTTTGGCACTCGAAGCGTTCCCGCATTGACGTCACTTCCGGCTTCCCCCCAAAACTTCAAAATGAGTGAAGGAATTTCCCCGCGATGTTCGAAATTATTGATATTTAACGAAACGGTATCGCTTTTTCTTTTTTAAACTGACGGTTCGAGATTACTAGTAGCCCAATATTTCATTGCACAACAGTTGTTGGGATGGTGTCACAGGCTCTTTAATGTCTTTCATTTTTTTTTTAAAGCACTTTTTGCGTTGAAAAGTGCTCTATAAATAAATTTGCCTTGCCTTATGTTTAAAAAAACAAAACAAGGGGCATATTTTGTATCACCTTTTTAAGTAAAACACCTCAGTTATAAATTGTATTTAAATGATGTGTGACATTTTAATTGCTAACTGGTATGGCCATGAAATGATTAAAAAAGGTACTAATAAAAGTATATATTTTTTTGTACATTTAAGCATTCAAGTGCTGCATGATCTGCTGCTAGTCTCCAAATGGGATTTTCTCAGGTGGTTCCTGAGTGTTTCCTGAGGTGTTGATGAGTCTCTAGGTCAACAATCACCAAGCCACTTTGGTGCCACCAAGCCACTTTTCCAACGTTTATGCAAATTAGGCCAGTAGTGTTTTCGTTATCCTGCTGACAGACAAACAATCCAAACCAAAACTCTCTAGGTGGAGGTTATGATCATCACCATGTGTGCCATTTATTGTATTTGATTAATCTTGAAGGCCCTCCTAATCTACTTATCACGCTGTATTTAACTTCACATAACCTCATTGACAGCGTTAATTGCTCATTGCTGTTAACACACACATAAAGTGTTGTAGGCAACTAGACTACTATTCTAATTGGAAAAATGAATTCACACTGCGTGGTGTATCATGGTTTGGCTGTGCAGATATTTCCCAAGCCAATTGTATTTGTAATCTTTGTTGTGCAATGAGATGTCTATTATGAAACCTGTTAGGTATTGCAACCACTTCAGGAAACAAACTAAAAGTCCCTGAGAGGCTTACGGTACGTCCACACAGCAGCTTTTCAAAAATCTTGAAAATCTTGGAGCTGGGCGTGTCTGACAGCTTGGGGATTTTTTGCTAGCAATGCGACCAACAATCAATCACATGAATCTCCCACCCCCGACATACAAAGCAAAAAACCCCGGGGATTTTATGCGAGCAATATATATATATATATATATATATATATATAAACTCCCCAAACAGGGGAAAACCTACCAGTTTCACCCACTGTCTCTGCCACCTCCCTCCATGCCTGGTTCCTCCGGTTTGTATCCCGTTAATAGTTCTGGTCATAAAGAACCGGGTGATTTGCTACCGTAATTTCTCGTTTGCAATATGAGGAAATGAACTGCGGTCTGGTTCTCCCTGCTTACACGCGGTTTGATTGGCTAGCGCTTCTACTGTCAGATTTGCATAAACGTGATTGATTGGCTGAGATTCCAGCTCAGCTTCAAAAGTTGAACATTGCTCAACTTTTGAATCCTGGACATCCTGGAAATCTTTGCTTCGCTCCCCCACAATGCAGTTCGGCGAAAAGCGAGGCAAAGTGACGTCATCCCCATTCAAAGTCAATGGGCAGAGAAGCGTTGGAAGCGGTGGAAGTTTCTTCTGAAGCTGCTGTGTGGACGTACCGTTAGGATTGAACCTTGTTGCCTTTTTTCTGACATGCTTTCAAAAATGAATGCTGAGATCTACATTTTCACTTTCTTAATTCAATGATAATGGTCAACTTGTATAATAACGAGCACATACATATGATTTGAAGAATCAAACTTTCATCAGAGTTGGGGTCATACCCTACCTACACTAACCTCCTCATAATTGATCACAAAATAATAATATTATAAACAAAGACCAAAACTAAAGTAGGAACAATCAAAACCCTTATGAAATGAACTACATACATCACCGCTTTCTGACTTTCAGGGCTGCTACAAGTATCTTTAATGCAATTTAGTGAATGGTCCAAATGGAGGAAGTTTTTTCAAGTCTGGCTTTAGTCTAAAGGGCATTTCAAAATTGAGACACGATTGCAATTTAGATCATAATTGTGATTACACATTTTTCGCCCACCCATAGATGAAGATGTCATGAACACAACATTACTTGTTACTCAATACTGTGGGCAATCCCCACAGGAGCAATTTGGGGTGAAGTGCCTTGCCCAGGGACACAACGACATGCTGACTGCAGTGGGGTTTAAACCTGTGACCCCCTGATCCGAAAACACCAGCGCACTATTTCACTGCGCCACACGCAACCTTACATTAACATGCTGATGTTGTAGTTTGACCTTTAAGACACACCGTAGTATCAATTAAATGTTAACGAAGCATCGACTCCTGCCTGACCTCATGTTTCTCTCTTCTCCACTCTCTTTAGGCTGTGGCTCCTCTCAGAGAGAAGATTCGTGATCTGGAACAAAGGTGAGTTTCCCTCTTTGATACACATGTGCAAACACAAACACCTGCTCAAAGGTAATGAGAACAATATATAAGACTTATGAAGCCTGAAATACTTGCATGTTTTCTATATTGTAGTACCAACTCAAATGGTCGGCCCTAATGACTAGAATTAAGACCCAATGTTATATGCATATTTTAATTATTACTTTCAATTGTTCTCCCCAAAACCATTTAATATTCATTCAAAGCTAAACTAGACCCCCCAGTGTAACTGCACCATCTGAAGGACATGCAATGAGCCTCTAAACGTCCATTATCAATAAGTTACAGCCGTTTACAGAGCATGAAAGAGAAGCAAGCTGTGCTGATTTGCATAGCTATTCTCACCAGGCAATACAAAAATAGATTAGAAAGTAAGATTAGAAATATGTGACTTCAGGCTAGCAGGCTTTCTATGAATAACACCGACACTGTACGGACCATTGCATTGCAGCTTCTAATGGTTATTATTTATGTTCAAAGACAGACCAATGGAACTAAACCGACGGCATTATTATACATGGACATAGCTATCGCACAGACAAGACACACAAGGAGGGACGCAGAGGTTTACAGCGTTTCATTATTTAATGCATGCGTTTATTTTCAACACGTGGTGTTACCATAGGAACCATAGCATCTTATCTTAGCACATGCTTTGCTCCATCTCCAATTAGGACATTTTCTTTTATTACAAAGAGAAGAGGCATGTTGTTGTAAATTCACAAATTACCTTCTTGGGTCCCATTAATGTTTCCCACCCCTCTACCCAGATGTGACAGTAAAGATGCAGCTTCTCCCATTCATATGAGCTTCAGAAAGTCTTCAAGCTATTTATCTAAGTTAAAGTACTTTGCCTTTCTATCTTTAGGGTTCATAAGAATTATACGTTTTGTCGCAGGGCATGCTAACGCTATATGCTATTGTACAGATGTATATGGACATAGACCTACACCCAGTGTTGTAGTCAAGTCACCAATTCACGAGTCCAAGTCACTCTCGAGTCACCACTCTTTGAGTCCAAGTCCGAGTCACCAAGGGAGAGTCGTAGCCAAGTCCAAGTCCAAGTCCGAGTCACCCAAGGAGTGTCCGAGTCGAGTCATCATTACCTGTGTTTGAGTCCGAGTCACCCAAGGAGTGTCCGAGTCGAGTCGGAGTCACAAGTCTTCATGTATTAATCTTTGTGGATATATGTGTTGAAATGTAGCTGCTCCTCTACATTGCTTTTATCCTGTCATGTTGTACTAATCTGTCTATTGAACTGCTGTGAAGCGAGTTTGGCTACAATTCTTGTAATAGGTGTACAAATATAAAGCTTATTACTAATATGAATATTATTATTATATATAAATAAACTATATTTAAAATGAGTTAACTTTTAGAGAAGTGATTATATGTGTATGCCAATATTTTTCCTATGGTAAAGTTTTCGTTTTGCACTTTTATTTTGATAGTAATAAGATCGGGACTCTTATTTTGAAGGAACCTTTACCGGTTAAATCGGTTTACTGATAAAGATTTAACCCCAGAAAGCACATGGCTACTTAGCATGCAAAATGAAGTCATTCTGCATGCTAAGTAGCCATGTGCTTTCGTGTTATGGCTGAATCTTTATTTATTGATTAGATCACCTGATGATAGTGTTCAAGACGGCCTATATGTCTGAACTCAGTAATGTGTTACAGAGCCTTCTCTTCAATATTGTTTCCACATAATGAGCATTTTGCGCTGCTCTTTTCCAATGTGGAAGCACAATGTGTGAAAGCATACAGCACGATGCGGGGTGTGTCTCTAGACATCTTTAGGCTGGAATAGCGGGGCCCAGTACGTGAACTCGCCTCGCAGGCGCACACGCCAGGATAGAGGACATCAGACTCCAGAGAAAATTTGCTGGAGTCCAAGTCAGAGCATCAATGTACAAGTCGAGTCCGAGTCATCGTGGGGGCAAAAATCACGAGTCCAAGTCATCGTGCGGGAGAATTCACAAGTCCAAATCCGAGTCGCGTCAATCAGTGCGCGAGTCCGAGTCGAGTCACGAGTCCCGAAAATCGGCACTCGAGTCCGAGTCCAGGACTCGAGTACTCCATCTCTGCCTACACCCATATTCATGATCTTTAAGAGTGTATCCCTTAACTACATCCCATGGCAGCTTTTGCTTCTTATTTTAAGTCTTCTTTTAAAGAGGACATGTTTTGCTCATTTTCAGGTTCATATCAGTATTTAGTGTCTCTACTGTGACTTGTCTCCATGCTCTAATGTTCAAAAAGCTCTTTATTCTTCTCACACTGCCTGTGCTGCAGCACCTCTTTTCACCCTCTGTCTGAAACCAGAGCCCAGTCTGCTCTGATTGGTTAGCTGGCCGGCTCTGTTGTGATTGGTCAACTGCCTGGAAATGTCACTATAATAATAATAATAATAATAATAATAATACATATTACATTTATATAGTGCTTTTCCTGGTGCACAAAGCACTTATCAGTAAGTAATCTAAGGAGTCCAATGGAGGCGTTACAGCCTTTGCAGACCACTTATATGCACACACAAATGCATTTAAAACACACTTCAGGAAAGGGAAACCCCCCAAATAGCATAATAAGGTGTCTTTAAAGTCTGGAGGTGGTGATGAAGGCTGTGTGCAGTATTGTCAACACTATTACCCTCAATCGACCACCTTTGAATAGTGATACTGAATACTCTAGTGGTGGAGTGAGATACTCGCTCCTATCTTTTCTGTGTCTTCAGGCTAATATTCAGATATTCATAGCAAAATATATAGGTACCCTTTTATCTATGTGAGAATAGCTTTCAATTGCAAGTAAGAAAGGAAAGAGGATTCTGTCAGAATGCATGTTATGTTTTGTTTATCAACAGGTTACCCACTGCAGATTTTTCCATCCATTTTTGTGGACTTTGAGAAAAAAGGAATACCTCCTCTGTGTAATTTAAACACACTGACGGGAAGTTAGATGACTGATTATTCTACCTTGAAATGGGTTTGGGACCACAGCGTCATGATGCTACAGAAATATAGATTTGTTATGCATATATCTGTTTACGCCTTGAATGCTAATGAGACCAAGCCACTTGTTTGTATTGCCCTGATTGCTACGGTGTGCTGCTTTTTATAAACCTGCAATATGTCACAGCATTATGAATGTGATCCTCCTGAGAGGGCACTGTGGAGAGCTGCAGGTGGGTTACTGTACGTAGATCTAAGATTATTCAATAACGAGCCTCTAGGTCAGGGGTGGCCAACCTGCGGGTCTTTGCCTAGTTTCATGCGGCTCTTCAGTTCATATCGAATTGTGTGAGTTTGGGGGAGAGACACTGACTCCTGACTAGTGTTGCACGGTGTACCGATACTTGAAAGGCACCGCGATACCCTGCCGTTAAAAACATTACGATTCCTCCGTTTCATTAGTATCGGTACTTTAAGAATGACGGGGGAAAGTACTCCGGTGAGAAAGCGCCGTTTTACTAAGAGCCGTGTGTGTGTTCTAGTGATGTGTCGGTCGCGAACGAGCCGGCTCTTTTAAGTGAACGACGGGAGCCGGCTCTCGCCCGCGAACGAGCCATTTTTGCGGAGGGATCTAGATCGGCATGAAGGCACATTATGCGATGTGCAATGTGCACATTATCCCGCTTATTACACATGGCCACATTCTCAACAAAGTAACGACATGACTCCCAATATTAATGGAAATGCTTTTATGGATTTAGAAAATGATTTTATTGATTAAAAAAATAGTTTTATGTATTGATTTAAATTGACTTGCATCCGCTAAGAAAAGTAGTCCGTTGTTACTGTTTGAACTAACGTAGCAACGGCAGGAACTTCTTCGATAGTGTTTTTGAGGAGCTTTTTGATTACAGATTTGAAAACATCGTTGCTTGCTTTAAAAGTAGCACAATTCATTATGTCAAACCTTGGAAAGTATCAGATATCCCCGCCCTAATGCCAAAGCAACTGGCAACTGAATATATGTTGCCGTTTGATGTCTATGTCTGGGCCGCTGCGTACAAAGGAGGGTTTCTGCCCCATTACTTCTCTTCTTACTTCTATAAGAATAAAACACGGAGGACGGAGATCTCTTTTTCTCCCCCTCTTCTGACAGCCCAGCAGCTGATCTCAGAGCACGCTCCCCTCTCCTACAGGGGCGTGTGGTCAGCTGCAGCTCACAGAATCAGCCCCCTGCAAAAACAGCGCTAGAAAGAGCAAATAGAGCGAAATGAGGCATGGCTAAAATGCAGGATCTTTTTGGTATTTTGAAAAAAAAACTATTTATATACTTTATATAGGTCGATACAGTAGCCCCTTTTTTTTTAAAATAGTTTTTATAGGTGTTGCTATCTGTTTTGTGTAGCGTGGTTCTACAAGCAAGTCAATGCATTCATTGGGTGGTATCAGAGAGTTACACGGGTCTGTAAATGCAATGAAAACAATTGGCCACAGCAAATCATTTATATTAAACATGTAATTTTTACTTTTGAATGCTACAAAGGATGTATTGAATAATTTAAGTGATATATATGTGTACACATATAAATCATTAGTCAAAACAGGGCAACATTTGATTTAATTAAAAGTATAATATGTGGTAAACTGAAGAGCCGTTTGGGAGCCGAAAGAGCCAGCTCTTCTTGGTGAGCCAAATGATCCGGCTCAGCAAGAAGAGCCGGAATTCCCATCACTAGTGTGTTCAGCGCTCTGCTTCCACTCCCTGCACTGCAGCGTGCCTGCAGTCCCGCCCCTCTCAAGCATGCTCAAGTGCCTCCCCTCTCTCGTGCACACGCTAGCTGCCAGAGCATGTGAGAAAACGAGAAGCATGGCTGCAAGTGGGAGTGCAACTGCCGCTGCGCCTCGGCTTGTTGACAAAAAAGACGCCAGAAGCTACATTTGGATGTATTTTAGCTATATCTCTGACAGTGAGGGCAAGCCTACGGACACCACGAGGCCTGTCTGTGAGACATGTATTAATTTTATTTAATACGAATTATTGTCATTTATTTTATTTATTGTTCTCATTATTTAAAAGTTTGTGTTATGGTTATGGTGTGAAATAAAGCACAATAATTACATTTAATTTTTTAAGAAAAGTATCGAAAAAGAATCGGAATCGCAATTCTTGACTTGGTATCGAAACCAAAATGTTGGCATCGTGACAACACTACTCCTGACAGTTAAACCTGATATTTAGTAGGTCTGTTAAGTATTGAATGCTGATAATTCTGACGTAATTTGGCCGGTCAAAGTTGTTTGGGCTCGGATAAAATCGCTCCGTTACTTTCGTCCCGTGTTACTTTCGTCCCGTGTTACTTTCGTCCCGGCTCCCGGCGTGTATGTGTGGTGTCAGGTATCAGTATGAGAGGATGACAGCGCGTCTAATTTTGATGTGGCCCAAGAGCCAATCACAATAATACCCGCGATGCAGTGAACCAATCACCTTTGAGGGGGGGAAACCTATCTTTGATTAAACACTATTCAGTGTTTCCCCCTCCATTGCCCCTGAAATTCAAGGTGTTTAAAAATATATATAAGTTTTTTTTTTTAAATATATATTGCACCAAATTGCAAATAATCTATAACTATTGTCACTTTTCGCATTGAACATGTGCTCTTTTATTAAATAAACTAAACGCTTTCATTTTAAGTTGTGAGTTTAGTGTTGTTGACCCTAAGAAACACTGATGCATTAATCAATAACAATAATCCACAGCTCCTCTCTTTGCTCCAAAGGATTTACAAAAAATATATCCCAATGCCACAAAAACGCATCAGTGACGTGGTTGAAATCTTGTCTCCAGAAAACAAAAAACTGAAACAAGCGGTATCAGTGACTGTGTGTTTGATGTGGCTCTTTGCAGTAACATGGAACAAATGTGGCTCTTAACCTCTGACTGGTTGGCCACCCCTGCTCTAGGTATTCTGCTATGCTGCAGCTCCCGATAATGAACAGATTGTGCTTCCTTAACACATGTTTGACACATTGCTGTTGAGGTATACGTATACTCAGGCTATTTTATTGATTTAAAGGACAAGTAGTAGGCTTAGTTCAAATTGAGAGGAACCAGAGAAGATTAGTTTCTCAGAAAAGCATTTCACGTATCTTACATGTTTTCAGAGCGGCAGAAAAATACATAAAAAAACCCATTTATTGATTCTTCATGAACAATTTTTTACATGTATTCAGTAGATATTGATCCAATTTGCTTCCCTCTCATTAACCTTCTCTTCCTTTTCTTCTCTCCCTCTAGTTTTTCTCAGAAATACCCACCTGTGAAATTCCTGTCAGAAAAGGATCGCAAGAGAATTCTGGTATGGGATAAACACGATTTCAGACGACCTATACAATAATCGTTATTATACCCTGATTCGAGCCACTAGCTGCTTAGGATTTAAACAGAATGAAGTTCTAATCCTTATCTTTCTCAAAATTAAATCTAAACAGGGCATTTCTGCTTTAACACAAAATGGGTCTTATTGTTAGCTCTGTGGCGGTGGCCCTGTGGATGTTTATGGTTCCAGGAAAATGTATTTCATTTCATTTCAAACCTTTATTTATCCAGGTGTATCCCTTGAGATCATTGATCTCTCTTTCAAGGGGGACCTGCTCAAGTCGGTTCCACATGAAACATAAAACAACAAAAAGGACATCATACAGCATCATTACAGGGATTACAATTTACAATAACTATCCACATGAACCGGTACCAACGGCATCCGATTGAGTAGCATCCAACCGAGCTTTAAAAACATTTAGTGCCACCAGATTGTTCAGTTTCCATTTAATTGGCAGACTATTCCAAGACAGCGGAGCTGCGCATCTAAAAGCTATCTTCCCTAAGACAGTCCTAGCAGTTGGCAAATTTAATAAAATAAATATTTAGCACCATGTATCCTGATGACTTTCGCTATCCTCCTGACTTTTCATGAAGCACCGTCAGGAACTTGACATTTTTAGGTTCAATTGAAAACCTTTTTTAATTAGTCAGGTTGATTTCTGACTTTCTGTCTAACACCAAGAGCAAGTCAAAAATGTTTTTTATTACTTAACAAATTAAAAAAAATGCTCCACTGATGTTTTAAATGTATTTATTTTGTTACCAAATACCTCTTGCATCCAAGGCACAACGTTTAGAATTACTGAACCAACAACACTTTATTTTTATTTGTGCGGCAGTTAGTTAATCAGCAGTTAATCAGCATCTGATTGGTCTGCATGAAAAACAACATGGTGAAGTGCAAATTAGATGAGAATTGGCTTTTTAAACAATATTTAGCACCATGGCTGCTATCAGTGTTTTAAGTTCTTGTATGCACATCTTGTATAAAGCTGTTCATACTGTGGTTAATGGGTAAAAGTAGTGTACTGTACATTTCCTCTCAATTTTCATTTCAAATGGTGTACATTTTATCAATTAATATATTGTTTTAATTTCTAAGACAAGTCTGCTGTGTAAAATGCCTGTTGATTTAGACTTCATTCTTCCTTTAGAGTACATACAAAAGATTAATGAAACACAAATATGTATCTTCCTTTACTGACATGTGTTTTCTTCCTCTAGATCACAGGTGGGGCGGGGTTTGTGGGTTCCCACCTGACGGACAAGCTGATGATGGATGGCCACGAGGTGACGGTGGTGGACAACTTCTTCACGGGAAGGAAGAGGAACGTGGAGCACTGGATCGGCCATGAGAACTTCGAGCTCATCAATCACGACGTGGTGGAGCCGCTCTATATTGAGGGTGAGTTGGAGAATAACTGTGGGCATTGTTTATTAATACTTTAAGACCTGGTTGTCCAGAAGTAACTAAATATATTAAAACTATGAGAAGCCGGGAAGCTTTACTACTGATCACAGTACACGGTATCATATATGTTTCAATATGGAGTATGACCATAGTGTAGTGTTTCAGAAACGATAAAGGAAACCTCAGAAATTCAGTGAAACATGAGTGGATTGGGATTTTGGTTTTCCCTTAGAAATTAATTTTTCATTATTTATGCAGCATATGAAACATTTAGGCACAGATTTTGGTCTGTTATATGTTTACTACGGTAAAGTGTTCAGGTGTTCTATTCACCTCAGTGGTTTCAGGACGGAAAAGTCTGGAAAAGATGTTTTACACAAACCACAATGAGACAAATGCTTCAGTATTTCCTTTCAGTGTGTTTGCAGGATCAGGAGATCCTATATCTAAAGTCTTATTTGGTAGCAGTTAGTAGCGTTTAGGCACAGTGGTGTCCGCTGTCACTGCGGGGAGGAAATGCATTCATCTCAGTGTGTTGTTGACAGAGTGCTATAATGACTTGCAGTGAGGCTGTTGGTTCAAACTGCATTTGATTTTAAAGAGGCCCTATTATGCATGCTGAGGTTTTCCCTTTGTTATAGAGGTTTTTCCTAAAGTAAGGGAAGCCTCCATTAGACTCCTTTTGTTTCCTTTGAAACATAATGAATTCACTGTGTAACACTGTACTTGATAGTAGGGCTGTACCATTATGGCAAAAATCATAATCATGATTATTTTGGTCAATGATTGATATCACGATTATTAAATACGATTATTCATTGACTTTGAAAACATCCATTTATTGAACTTTAAAACAAATACAAATAATAATTTCAACAGTATCTTTTTAACTGTTGATTACCCTGAACGTATAATTCAACTGAAAAACCAATACAAAAATAAATGATACATTTAATTAAATAACATCAAAATAATAAATACCAATAAACAAGATCAACAGTGCACTTCAACAAGCTACTAAACATATGTAAATATGATAAATACAAATAAATTAGATCAAATATGTTGCAGTGCACTGTCACAACCAAGCAAAGCAAAATAATCGTTTTTTTCGATTATGTTTTCATAATTGTGGCAGGCCAAAATCGTAATTGCGATTAAAATACAATTAATTGCACAGCCCTACTTGATAGGCTAAGGGGCTGGACATCTCTAAGCATTTGACCAATCACAACAGAGCCGGCCAGCTAACCAATCAGAGCAGACTGGGCTCTGGTTTCAGACAGAGGGTGAAAAGTGGTGCTGCAGAGCTTTTTGAACATTAAAGCATGGAGACATGTCACAGCAAATGCTCAAAATACAAATATGATCCTGAAAATAGGCATAATGTCCTCTTTAAGTATTTTATTAATGCTTACGACGCCATTCAAATCCTACACATATAACCTGGCTCAGTCACGAGCAGAAGTGAGACTGAAAGTGGTGGATACTTTGCTGCTTTATCGGTGAACTCTACTATATCCTGTATTAAAAATTAATCTGTCATTTGAAGGTCTGCTACTACATTTTGTTCGATGAGACGGCACTTATACCCCATGCGATGCAAAACCACCCACTTTGTATCGTTG
This sequence comes from Pseudochaenichthys georgianus, assembly GCF_902827115.2. Taxonomy (NCBI): domain Eukaryota; kingdom Metazoa; phylum Chordata; class Actinopteri; order Perciformes; family Channichthyidae; genus Pseudochaenichthys; species Pseudochaenichthys georgianus. Next base: position 33,235,845 of record NC_047523.1, on the reverse strand, counting down.
TATATAACCTAAAAATAAGAAAAACCTATAGAAGGAAGTAAGGATACTAAGAAAGTTGGAAATAAAGAGAAGAGAGTTTTGAAACAAAGTTTATTTTCTCAATTTATCTCCAACAGCTTTTTCTCCGCGGCTCATCACCTAGCAGTACGGTTTCTGTGGGGGCTCACAATTGTTGGCCAACAGAGTAGATGCCTGTGATGTTTTCGTTTGTCTGTTTGTTTACTTGAGACCAGTGCCAAATGCAACCTGTTGAGCTCTGCTAGCCTCCGAGACGACGGGGGATTTGAGATGGTGGGGGGGTGGGCCTTTTGAAATGCTGAAGGAACGATGAAAGAAATTGATAACGGCACTTTTTGTAGCAATGGCAGGCATGGCAATGAAAAATAGAAAGCTGAGGGTTGATGGATCACATAACATACTGTTGGAAAAATATCTCTCACGGCTTCAATATCAGGAAGGATACATGTATTTATTATCCTTGCAAGAATGGAAGTAGTCATCACATACAGAGCTTATGATACAATTAGTTTCAGAACAGTCTCCTTCAGATGCTGATAAACAAGACAGGGTGTTATTCAGTCACAAGATACGTGAATACCGGTTCAAAGCAGTATTCTATGCTTTGTTCAGATTAGCTAAGACCCACGTAAGCAATAACCATGACAGTCATATGTCTATCTCCATAGAGGCTCAATCATCATGTTAATCACATAGCTGTCGTATGTCTAAAACAGTCCTGGCGCTCTTCTAGGTAATCATACATCCTGTCATGCACACAGCTACGTAAGGCCTTTTCTAATATCAGAGTAGCACATGATAACAGAGTACAGTAATTTCCCAACATACCTATAACTGCTAAGGTGTATGAATATCTGCTGCCGTGATAAGATGATTTAACTTTGTACGCAGCAGTGTACTTAATGTTTCTGCCTGATTTAGCTCAAGGCCTTGGCAGGAAGACACTGAATGATCCATCAGAGTAATATAGTGCATGAACAGTACCAGTGCTGCATCAAGTCAAGGAAGAAGTATTCAGATCTTGTAATTAATTAGTAGTAGAAATACCAAAGTTTAGGTATACTCAGTTACAAGTCAAAGTCCTGCAATCTGAATGTTCCTCAAGTAAACATTTTAGCATGAAAACATGACCCATTTCAGAATAATATATATGGTTTGATTATAAAGTGTCAAATAAATGTGCTAAAGTAAAAGTACAATATTTACCTCTGAATTGCAGTGACGTAGAAGTACAAATCAGTAAAAAAAAGATAAAACTCGATAACCTACAAGTACCTCAAAACTGTACTTCAATACAGAGTTTGAGTTAACTTGAGTAAAGTGTATTTCCCACCCTGACGATACATTGATACAGCACAGAAGTATCTGGTTTACATCAAACAAAGTAACTGTTGTTATGAAATGCTTCGTTTCACCTCAGTGTAATGACTCCCACAGAGCCGCTGAAGATTATGTTTAAGGTTACGCAGGCACCAGAAGACAATATTTAATAAAACTAGTAAACACAACTGCATCATAAACCTGGTGTCCCTGTGCCAGTGACATAATGTCCGTCCCTGTAGTATCACACATCCTCACAGTCTCGAATGCAATGTAGCAATTTTGTGATAATGTTACAAACAGGAACACGATGTGAGGTTTGCATTTTGATTCAATGAAGAGGGATTGAAGTAGGAGTCTTGCTAACCCCGTGAAAATGACCACCACATGACGCCTCATGACTGTCGCCAGAGTTGTATCCTGGCAGAATACAGAAATACTGTGGGAGAAAATGGAACAAGCTGTGAAAGGGAAAATGTTTTCAGCCATGAATCAAGAGGTCAATCCATCAACAGGTGATTACATTCACATTGAGAGGGAAATTGAAACGCTTGAGAAAATGATAAAAAGAAGAGCACCAGAAAATGTTAAACGTATTGAAAACAAACAAGGCAATTAGACTTTAATGCAGAGCACAATGTGCCCGGGCTATTGTTAGGCCCAAGCCAATTGCATGTAACATTTTCAGGTTCATAATGTTCATATGTTGTGCCTCCAATGTGACATGGCTTTAATATTCCAAAAGCTCTTTATTCTTCTCATACTGCCTGTGCTGCAGCACCTTTTTCACCCTCTGTCTGAAACCAGAGCCCAGTCTGCTCTGATTGGTTAGCTGGCCGGCTCTGTTGTGAAGAGTTAACCGCTTAGACAAGTCCTGGCCCTTAGCCAATCATGTACAATGTGTTGTAGCGCTAACCAAAATAAGTGTTAAATAGTGATCATTATTTTACTAACTCACTGGGTTTACATGCACACAGACCTTATTACACACTATAGATGACGCACTATAAGAAAGCGAAACCCGAAAAGCACAAACTGGGCCTCCTTTTTAAGTATCATGTAGCAAATGCGTCGGTCACGTGTCACATCTCTTTCTTTGCAAGATAAAAGCCTGTAATTACTGCGCTCTGAGCTACATAGAAATATATAACCAGTGTTGTGCTAGTTAGTGAAAACCAGTAACTAGTTACCATTACTCGTTACTTCATTTAAAAAGTAACTCAGTTACTTTACTGATTACTTACACCAAAGAGTAATGCGTTACTGTGAAAAGTAACGTTTTAGTTACTTAAAAAAGGGCTCCCATTATATTAGTGCCCTTATAGCCTTCATTTCAGTACTGTTAATGCATTGGAGAATAATACCATCTGTTGATCAACTTGACATGCATTATATGCAATCTGGATAGCATCGATATTAGCTGGCTTTACATTTTTGTATATTCTTTCTCCAGGTAGTTGGAAAAAGTTTTCCGTTTCATATGCCGTGTGCCGCCCGGACATGCTATCATGCTAACTAGCTCCCTGAAAGCGGGTGACTCCACTGTAGCAATAGCCTGCATGTGTTCTACAACATACCGTGCAATGGCTTTATCGACTTTTCCCTGGCTAGCAGTCCCTTGGTTAAAATCCAGCCGCTGTTGCTTAGGTGCAGGTGGAGGTGGAGTGGCGTTGGATGAGTCTGGGTCTGTGGTCTTAGCTACTGGCTTCGTCCCAGCATGTTGTTTTTGCAGATGTTTTAAGATATTTGAATGACTGTTTTGGGCAGTAGATAGGCTCTTTGACCCGCCAGGACACAACTTACATTTAACTAAAACGTTCTTTTCTTTGTGCTCGACAAAAGTGAAATAGTGAGAATATCTCCAGGTGGAGAAACTAGACTTGAGCTCCGCCGCCGCCATGATAGTCTTGTTAGTAAACAACACAAACACGCGGCATCTATTGCACGGCTGTCCGTCCTGGGAGAGGGATCCCTCCTCTGTTGCTCTCCCTGAGGTTTCTCCCATGTCCCCTTTAAACTGTGGGTTTTCTCTGGAAGTTTTCCTTGTACGATGTGAGGGTCTAAGGACAGAGGGTGTCGTATTGTCATACTGATATTCTGTACACACTGTGAAGTCCACTGAGACAAATGTAACATTTGTGATATTGGGCTATATAAATAAACATTGATTGATTGATTGATATGCCTAGCTTTCAGTAAAAGTTTCAAGGTCAAGGTTCCAAATGAGCTGCAGAATTGATGAATGGCAAAAATATTCGGCACGGTCTTTTAGGCCTGCTCGATTATGGCAAAAATCATAATCTCGATTATTTGGGTCAATAATTGTAATTGCGATTATTAAATGCGATTATTCATTGACTTTGAAAACACATTTATTGGAGAGAAAAAATGTGAACAGTATGTTTTTAACCCTGAACTTTAAGTGTAATTCAACTGAGAAAAAAAAAAGTAATAATAAAAGAATTATCGTTTTATTTCCATTACGTTGTTTTCGTAATCGTTGCAAGCCATAATCGTAATCGCGATTACAATACGATTAATTGAGCAGCCCTACTGTCTTTTATTTTTTGCTGAAAAATATGTTATTGTTTTAACTCTTGTCTTTGCAGTGGACCAGATCTATCACCTGGCGTCTCCCGCCTCTCCTCCCAACTACATGTACAATCCCATTAAGACACTCAAGACCAACACCATTGGCACTCTGAACATGCTTGGTGAGTACATTAAGAGCACTTAACGCTTTGTCCCTTTTTATATAATGGACTCAAAAATAAGGCTTCATGGTGACATTTTCTTGTGAACATGTTGTCAAGACTTCGAGGTCTAATTTGAATCTTCCCACATTTACACGGTGGGGTTTCTCGGTAATAAACATGTGTTTCTCGTTTGAATTTTCGAAGAGCTATGCGGTATGTTGATCTTTTATATATTGCAACAAAATATAGTTAATATTCCACAAAATATTTAGACATAACCTCAGTCCAGATCCGGCAGATACAAATGTGTTTTTATTATATATATTTTTACCACAATACTTAACCGAACATTACCCTCCCTCATTAAACGTTTCACTTTTATCCATGCCAATTGATTTTTGAATCCAGCAAAACACTGAGTCAAAACCTTGTGTGTTGTTATTTAACATTTCAAAAACAGGTCCCATTTTAATATTATATACATTTTTAGATTGATGACGATATGACCTCTCCTCTCACTCACAACCTTTTGAGAAACATTTCAGAACTTCTCCTGTGAAGTATTGTCAAAGCCCTGTATGAATATCGATGTAGAGCTTTTACACTAGAAGACTGTTCCCACTGTGTTTAAGGGGAAGAAAGAGACCGGAGCACACTGATTGATTTCCTGCTCTTTAATTATGTCTTCACATAAAAGGCAGGAAATCAATCGGTCTCTTTTTATCTCTCGTTGAGCTGAGAGTTTTGTTATTTGTCTTTCAGGTTTAGCCAAGCGTGTGGGGGCCAGACTTCTGCTGGCTTCTACTTCGGAGGTCTATGGAGGTAAGGAAGAGCCCCCCCCCCACTCATCTTTAAATATTCTGCTGCCGCTTTCTAATTACTTTAGGCACTTTCACACCGGAGTACTTTTTCCCAGGAATAGTTCCGATAGTTCCTGGGATTTTGCGTTCACACCAAAAAGATCTGGAACTTTTGCGAACCTTTTCACCCCTTTTTTTTCTTCTGATTGGCTGGGCAAATTGCAAACCATGCCCCGTAAAACTCTGAAAAGTTTTTGTGAAGCCGCCATTTTATTTGCTCGCATTAGCATTATTAGCATTAGCCCAGCGCACCAACGGAGAGAGACTCACTTAAGGCAACACAAAAGAAAATATGGGAGCGGTGGAGATGAGGAGGTGTCGGCCTTCTGGCGATTTACTCGGAAGCCAGTCCCCAACTCCGGGGACTTCCGGCCGGGGACTTTGGGCGGCAGTATACGCCGTGAAGTGGGTTGCGGCCTGCCAGTAAACCCAAAGCAGAAGAAGAAGAAGTGAGGTCAGCGGCTTCATTTGCCTAATCCACCGTCAGGAACTTATTCCGGTGTGAACTCGATCTGTACTTAGTTCATGCGAACTAAAGAGTTCTCATGAACTAAGTTCTCATGAACCTTTGTGGGAAAAGTACTGCGGTGTGAAAGCGCCTATTGTATTTTCAAAGTTCAGGATTAAAAACTTGAACTTTCAAATAAATTTTTTTTTTTTTTGAATGATCAAAACGTGTGACCCTGATATAGAACATTACCCGCTGTTAGCTTAGCGGTGGTGAAGTGCAGCAATGCAACGTTGATTCTGTTTTATAGCCTAATGTGTTTTACATCTGGCGATTGCATTTGCGCTTCATCCAATTTTAAAAGTAGTGTTAACATGCGGATAACAAAACGTGTCGGTGTCATAAATGTTTGTTTGCCAAAGATCTAATTTTCACTGAAAAGATTGATGCGAAATCCAGAGGCGGCCTACAAAAAAATGCCATCACAGCCACTTCATTCAAGATCCCTTAGCTTCTACATTTGGCTAAACATGTTTTAAACCGTTTATTTCACAGATCCAGAGGTTCATCCACAGAACGAGGAGTACTGGGGCCACGTGAATCCAATCGGGCCTCGTGCGTGCTACGATGAGGGGAAGCGCGTTGCAGAGACCATGTGTTACGCCTACATGAAACAGGTATCAATACCGCACGGTGTTCATTTGAAGGGAAATCAGGTTAGAATGGCTGGAATGCAATACTCAAAACGGTAAAATAATAAATCCATTGTGGTTGTTTTCTCAGATTTAATGGATATAAATAGAAAATGTCAGCTTTCGGGTGAGGTGTATAATTACTTCTAATCTAATATGTAAAGTGCAACGATGAGTGTTTTCTTTGTTCCATTGGCATAAAATCAATTGAGGAAATTGTGATTTTTTTTTTGTACAATGTAATTAATAACATACAAATATGTTGTTTATCATGAAGCCGATTATATGAATAGATTTTTTGACATGGTTAAGTCTCAGTAAAGACATGACAATCAATCATTGGGTTATTATAGAGGTCTGTGTTTTCATGAATGTTTCCTTAAATATCCTGACTGGATGATGATGAGACTTTTCGATCATTTCCCCCCGCCGTGACTTGATTGACGGCAGCCTTTGATGATCAGATACGATTGGCTTCTCTTTCGTTGCCTCCAGGCAGGTGATATTTATTTATCTGCCTCGTCTCCTGCTCCTCAGCTGCTCATTATTTTTTTCACACTTTCTGGGAGAATTCTCGCTAACAGACGGCTTTAAATATCCAGGTGTCAGTCGTTTGAGCACGGGGACGAAGATATCACTCATTACATCTTTTGCCCAGTCATGTCATCGAAATTCATTAACATTTAAAAACTGATGAGTGTAGGTTAACCAGCGGGAAAAGCATGTATGTCCTTCTCCCCACACAGAAGGCAAACATTATGAAGATGGAATACATCTGTGGACTTCTAATCTCTTATTTGATTTATTTAACAACATTTGATTATAGGCAAACTATTCAGTGACATGTGAAGCACAGCTTAATGTAATCAAAGTAAATAAAAAATAGCATAATATGAAAGGATGAGCATCTCTAGGCTTTTGGCACTTTTATTGATACTCCTCAATACAAACTTTATTTTAGGAACAAAAGGAATAACACGTTTTTGTTGCTGATTTATAATAAAAAAACTAACCTTAAAGAGGAGAGCCCATTTTCAGGTTCCTATTTGTATTTTGTGCCTTTGACATGTCAAGCTCTTTATTCGTCTCATACTGCCTGTGCTGCGACACCTCTTTTCACCCTCTGTCTGAAACCAGAGCCCAGTCTGCTCTGATTGGTCAGCTGGCCGGCTCTGTTGTGATTGGTCAACCGCTTAGAGATGTCCCGCCCCTTAGCCTATCATGTACAATATGTTGGAGCGCAAGCCAATAGGAGCACAAGTGTTACAAAGGGATGTCACTATGTTCAGGAAGTAAACGAAAGAGTCCAATGGAGGCTTTTCAGACCATTTACATGCACACAAACCTATATAACACTACAAGCGAGGGAAAACCCTAATAAAGTCTCCTTAAATACAGTGTTGGTGGTCACCAGGTAGCGAAGAGCAGCAGTTTGCGTACATTTAATCCCAACTCCTTTTCAGCCAGTTTAACTCAAATGTGTCATTAAACACATGTATGCTTCTTTATTTATGTTTTGCCAAGTGATCATGGCATCCTCTTCCTAATTAATTATATGAATACTGCAAAGATAGGTGCAGATGTTTCCATGTCATTAAACATTACATCTCAGCATCTCCAACAAACCCTCTGAGGCTCGGGACATGAGCAGCCTGCACATGTTTTCTCGTTCGGTCGCTGATCCCAAGTCAGTCCCAGAAGCATTTCCGCCTGTCTATCATAAGTCAGCAGCAGGTGAACACATCCTATGCAACCTGCTCTGCAAAGCTGTTAAATAATTGAATTAAACTCGCATGTTATTTTTAAGAGCTCCTGTGCCTCAGTTGGGAACATATCCCCTTTTTATTTTTAATGGAATAAACAGATGCATGATGCTTCGTTAAATCTCGTTTTAGGCAGCCTAAAGCTTTAGGGGTGTTGTTTTAGAGCATTTTATAAAATATTGAGCCAAATTTGCTTTTTCAAAGTCTCTTCACCTTACGGTACGTCCACACAGCAGCTTTCCAAAAATCTTGAAAATCTTGGAACTGGGCGTGTCTGAAAGCTTGGGGATTTTTTGCGACCAACAACCAATCACATGAATCTCCCGCCCCCGACATACAAAGCAAAAAACCCCGGGGATTTTATGCGAGCAATATATATACCGTACTTTTGGGACTATAAAGCGCACCTGCATATAAGCCGCAGCAGCTAAATTGTCCGTCGGTCTTGCTCTCGTTCTGTCTCTCGGTTCCACTTTTACTTTGGCGCGCTACCTGTCTCACTCTTTTCCGGCCTCCAGCTTTTCCTGCTGGAGCCCGCCGCTTAAAGGTGGCAGGCGCGGACCGGTCATAGAGCCCATAGTGTTAAAGGTGGTTAATTTTACCTGTAAAATCCATAGATTTGGGAGGTTCCCTAGTGGCCGTTAGTGGTACAAATGGGGAAAAAAGTCACGGCTTATAGTCCGAAAAGTACGGTATATATAAACTCCCCAAACAGGCGAAAACCTACCAGTTTCACCCACTGTCTCTGCCACCTCCCTCCATGCCTGGTTCCTCCGGTTTGTATCCCATTAATAGTTCTGGTCGTAAAGAACCGGGTGATTTGCTACCGTAATTTCTCGTTTGGAATATGAGGAAATGAACTGCGGTCTGGTTCTCCCTGCTTACACGCGGTTTGATTGGCTAGCGCTTCTACCGTCAGATTTGCATAAACGTGTTTGATTGGCTGGCGCTTCCAGCTCAGCTTCAAAAGTTGAACATTGCTCAACTTTTGAATCCTGGAAATCTTCGCTTCGCTCCCCCACAATGCAGTTCGGCGAAAAGCGAGGCAAAGTGACGTCATCCCCATTCAAAGTCAATGGGCAGAGAAGCGGGCGGGCAGGAAGATTCGTCTGTGTGGACGTATCCTTAATCATATTTCATATATTGTCTACATTATTTATTTCTTAGAGGTAGGGTAGGTAAGAATGGAGAAACCATTTCGAGTGCGCTAGAATTTGAAAGTACGCAGCCGAAAAAATCTGCCCCTTCCTTCAGACTTCCTCACAGAGCCCCTCCTCCAACACACACGAACGCGCACATGACCAATGAGGGCACGAGATAAGTTTGTACACAGATGGAAGGCTGACAGGCATCCAGTTACTTTAGCCGGGCCGGTGAAAATAATTGGTCGTGCAGAGCTACGACTTCCACAGATGACATTTTTTAATGTATTTATTGTCAAAGCACTTAATATATTCATTGCTATCGGGATGTTAAGAGCATTCCATGGAATATAACAAAAAGTGTTTCTGAAGTGAATTACCTGCCCCACCTTTGAGTCAATATAATTGCAAACATAAGAGCAACCCATTTTCAATTGATGCATCGACAAACACATCACCAAATGCATACACGCACGCGCACACACACACACACACACACCCTGACAAACACTTGATCGTATTGCTACATTTCAGCACTCGAGTGGGAAAACTGTGGTCGCCAAACAGTGGGCGAATGCTGTCGATCCACGGAGCGAAATATAGAATATAGAGCTGTTTTTTCTAAATTATGGAAAATCCATCTTTCTGATTCTCCTCTGTTTTATTGGCAGTAATTTATATGTATATATGCACATAGGTGGAGAATGTAATGACCCTAAGGCAAAGTGGTTTCCTGTAAGGATAGAGGGTGTCGTTTTGAACCATCTGTGCTGTTGTAGTAAAGTGTCTCTACTGTAGGCTATTTTTATTATATGTACAGCACTTTGGCTCGACCAATTTCTTTTATAAATGTGCTATATAAATAAAACTTGATTTGATCAATCACAGATCATTATATGCATGCACAGATGGACGGGCTTTATTTCTGGGGGAAAAACGACTTGTTGGATTATAGTTTCTGGAAAATGCCAATAATATGTGCCTAAAAATAGCAGACCTTTAAACATTACCGTCTTCAATTGAAGCTAATTATTATTATTATAATTCATCAATATCGTGCTTAAGATGCATAGACGGTAATGTTTAAAGGTCATGCTATTTTTAGGCACATATTATGGGTCTCAGATATACAAAAATATAAAAAACATGTCTATGATGTGTTTCGCTCAAAAAGCCAAACAGATCACCCATTTTAGACATCCCTCATATCCCTCTGTTTCAGGCCTGTTAGCGAAACGCTGATTTTGGGTCCTTTAGCTTTAAAAATAAGAAAAAAGGGGATGGAGCTAATGCCTGCTCAGAATTCTACCGATTCTCAGCTCAATGCTGCCGTGATTAACGCCATATCATGTTCAAATCCACATTAAGGATTATTTCTGAAACAGTTTGGAGCTCAAATGCTGTTTCTCTTGCGGGATTACCACAAGGCGAGTTCCTTTTTATTTATTTCCTGATTTCTTTTTACACATACTCTCTCCAGTACAGGTTAGCTCTGAGTATTAGCGATGCTTGCTAATGTAAACAAAGACCAAATTACGTCCAAAACGTTGCGCATTGTTTCTGATTGGGCCGTGAGTTTGAAGCCAGCCCACATTTCTGATTGTACGTCATATCGGACGCAAATCTGGATCAGCTCCGTTGTACCCCCGTTTTTAGAGATGTGGGTACGGAGGAAAAGAGAGAGGGTTTTATTTCCGGACACTTTGTGAGTTCCCTGACACACCGGGGACACGTATTTATGTATACAAGACTTCAGAAAGTGCATTTTGCATGATAGGAGACCTTTTAAGACAGAAACAAAGCATGTAGGTGTGTGTATACTGTGAGTGCAAACCAGAGATGGGGACTCGAGTCTGCGACTCGGACTCGAGTCGCACTTAAGTCGCGCACACAGAGACTTGAGACTTGACTTGGACTCGTGACCAAAAGACTTCAGACTCGACTTGGACTCGTGTGTTGGGACTCGTGAACAATCATTGTGTTTTCTATTTTTGGCGTATTAAAGGTGGGGTAGGTACATTTGAGAGAAACCGGCTCGAGATCGCTAGAATTTGAAAATACACAACCGGAGATAATCTGCTAGAGGCTGCTACTTCCTTATAGAGCCCGCCTCCTCCAACACACACGAACGCGCACATGACCAATGAGGGCACGAGATCAGTTTGTGCCCAGATGGAAGGCTGACAGGCAGGTAGGCCATCCAGTTACTTTAGCCGGGCTCATTACACAGACGTGCGCGCCTCTGTTACTACCTCGTAGTAACACAATAGCGACCGGCGGCACACCTGCGGCTGTACCGCTTGTAATTAGGTTCAACTACAAAAACTTCGAACAAAACGCCAGCGGCACCAACAAAAAGAGCGCACACTGCAAAGTCTGCAATATCAAAATCAAGGATGCTGGCGCAACAACGTCGGATTTCATCAGGCACTTGAAAAGTCACCCGGAGAGGTCAGTCACATTAACGCATATGGACGGTTAGCAAACATGTTTAGCTCAGCATCAGCTATGTAATGTTAATTTAGCTTGCTACTAGCTTTGTAACTGAATATTTGAAAAAATGAGTGAATGTTTGCTTGTCACACTTGTTTGAGTTGAGTGGCGTTGACATCCAACTCTTGACATGACATAAAAAAGGTCGGTAACGTTAATCATTACGTTCCGCTGCGTTAAACGTAGAAAAATACATAGTTACATACATAAATACATCTGTGGATTTATAGGCAGGTTACAGGTTTATTGTTGACCACGTAACGTTAATGTTACAGGTTTATCAGGTTACCATGACACTGGCTTTGAGTGAGAGGATAGAGGAATATGTTTATTAATAGTAGACTTAAAATATGTCATTAGAGACCCAGTGTATAATAACACAGTAAATGCTTTGAATTGCTTAGATATAGCTGTGCAGTATTCTTAACAGACGGATAGCAGCAGACAATAGAAGGCTTATTACAACCAGAAGAGACATGAGACTTTTATTTTTTTAGAGACTTGAGACTTGACTTGGACTCGTGACCAAAGACTTGAGACTTGATCAAGTCTCACCCCACAAAGACTTGAGACTTGACTTGGACTCGTGACCAAAGACTTGAGACTTGATCAAGTCTCACCCCACAAAGACTTGAGACTTGACTTGGACTCGTGACCAAAGACTTGAGACTTGACTTGGACTTGCAAAAAAAGACTTGTGAACATCTCTGGTGCAAACACTCCATCTTTTCCATTTACAAACACTTTCTAAGACCTCCTCTCCAAGTTGTCCCCATTGTGTCCTTGTTCTTCACCGGCTGAAACCAGGTTCTTATCATCACATTTCATGTTCCACATTTCCCCCAGACCCATCTACATAATGTTCATGTTTTTATTCATCTTATGTGAGCTTAAATGTATTCACATCACATCTGAAGTAGCACATATTGATGCATGAGGGGGGACTTATGAAGGCTATAGAATTTTTTTGTTTTAATAAAGTAGGGCTTTGTAAATCTGTGGGATCACTTTAAGTAGAAGTGGCCTCATTTATTAATTGCTGGAGAGTGTGTAAGGAGAACGTCGTGTCTAAACTAAACTGGGACTGAGAATCTGCTTTCCATGAAGAAATATTCTTAACACTTGCACTTACCGTAGGGCTGCTCAATTAATCATATTTTAATCGCAATTACGATTTTGGCTTCGTTTTTGATAATCGTTTTTAATAATCGTGATATCAATTATTGACCAAAATAATCGAGATTATGATTTTTGCTATAATCGAGCAGCCCTACTTGCACTGTATTAAACACTTGGCTAATAGGGAAGAGAGCATGTGACTAGTGCCGTTCCAACGTCACTTTTAGATATTCAAAGCTCTATTTCATAACCCTAAAGGAAAAATGTGGTTGATTAAATGTGATGCTGTTTAAAGGTCCCATGTCATGGCCATTTCTACTGATCATAATTCCTATAGCTGCGTTCACACTGCGGTACTTTTCCCACAAAGGTTCATGCGAACTTAGTTCATGATCGCGTTCACACCAAAAAGAGCCGGTACTAAAAGTAGTTCATGCGAACCTTTTTACCCCCTCGAAAGTCCCTGCTAGAGAGCAGGGACTTTCGAGGGGCTCTTTTTTGCAATAGAGTCTGGCTGCAGACCGCAGCAAGGAGGCGGATCGTATAGGGGCGTTTCCTATAGGGCCGTTTCCTATAGTGAACGACGGGAGCCGGCTCTCGCCCGCGAACGAGCCGTTTTTTGTTTTGTTTTTGTGGAGGGATCTAGATCGGCATGAAGGCACATTATGCAATGTGCAATGTGGACATTATCCCGCTTATTACACATGGCCACATTCTCAACAAAGTAACGACATGACTCCCAATAATAATTGAAATGCTTTTATGGATTTAGAAAAAGATTATATTGATTTAAAAAATAGTTTTATGTATTGATTTAAAATTGACATGCATCCGCTAAGAAAAGTAGTCCCTTGTTACTGTTTGAACTAACGTAACAACGGCAGGAACTGCTTCTATAGTGTTTTTGAGGAGCTTTTTGATTACAGATTTGAAAACATCGTTGCTTGCTTTAAAAGTAGCACAATTCATTATGTCAAACCTTGAAAGATATCCCTGCCCTAATGCCAAAAGTAACTGGCAACTGAATATGTGTCGCCGTAGCTATGATGTCTATGTCTGGACCGCTGCGTAAAAAGGAGGGTTTCTGACCCATTACTTCTCTTCTTACTTCTATAAGAATAAAACACGGAGGACGGAGATCTCTTTTTGTCCCCCTCTTCTCCCCGCTGCAGCCTAGCAGCTGGTCTCAAAGCACGCTCCCCTCTCCTGCAGGGAGAAAAACTATATTTATATACTTTATATAGGTTGATACAGTAGCCCCTTTGTTTAAATAGTTTTTATAGGTGTTGCCATCTGTTTTGTGTAGCGTGGTTCTACAAGCAAGTCAATGCATTCATTGGGTGGTATCAGAGAGTTACACGGGTCTGTAAATGCAATGAAAACAATTGGCCACAGCAAATAATTTATATTAAACATGTAATTTTTACTTTTGAATACTTTAGTACAAAGGATGTCTTGAATAATTTAAGTGATATATGTGTACACATATAAATCCGGGGACTTCCGGCCGGGGACTTTGGGCGGCAGTATACGCCGTGAAGTGGTTTGCGGCGTGCCAGTAAACCCAAAGCAGAAGAAGAAGAAGTGACGTCAGCGGCTTAATTTGCCTAATCCACCCTAAGTTCGCATTAACCTTTGTGGGAAAAGTACCGCAGTGTGAACGCGGCTATTGTTGAGGTCTACTGGAATAGATTTACATTGTTCAATGTTCCAAAATCACATTGGCGCAGACTGAAAACTCATCTCTTTCGACTCCACCTCGAGCGATAGAATTACTAACAAAGAACTGCTAACAGAGCACTTATATACTAATAAAGGACTGGCTTATCTATAGCCAGTTGAGTAGCACTTGAAATGCTTGGCTCTAATGCCCCTTTCACACCAGCGCCTTTTCAGCTCCGGCTCGGAGCTAGAGCCTGAAAAGCGCCGGGTTTTCCAGTTCACACCGGAGCAGCGCCGGCTCTTAGCTCTGGAATCCGCTTCATTTCCAGCTCCAAAAAATTGTCGGTCCAGAGGCAAGAGCTTTGGAGCTAAGAGGTGACGTCGCTTACGTCGAGGCGTGCAGGAAACTAAACCCACCTCCCATGAACATGGGTCGACTGTTATGCCTGCCTACAAGCAGTAGTGCATATAAACACACTTTATAAAGTCAGGCAACACTAACCAGGCTTCGTGTGATTCTGTTTATTTGTGCCTTACTTTGACCATCCGTTCGCTGTTATCGATCATTGTGGAGAGAGGCAGATGTGTTGTTTTGTATTATTGCAGCTATCGGATGCAAGTAGTCAGTTTAGCTTCGGTTGCTATGCTAACATCACCCGTTTTATACCAGAGAAACTTTCATAACAGCGTTGTGATACCAAACAGTGTCAATTCAGACTGACACACATTCACTTAGGCTAAGGGGAACTGGGGATATGCATCAGCTGCTTGTGTGAGTCGGACAGTGAATACTTTAGAGCGGCCGCTGCAGTGTGAGCTAACGGGAGAATAAACTCCCGTGGAAGAGCAGCACTGCAGCGGTCGGTAAATGCTGCAGAAACACATTAATAAACAATGAACCACGGCACTCTGGAGAAAAGTATAAGGTTGGAGAAGTCGTTATTCAATTTATTCTGGCTTCGTGTGATTAAAAGCAACACGATCATCGACCCGACGCAGTTGTTGTTGTTGTGAGCTGCCGTTGGGGGGCAAATCAGCGATGTAAACGGTGACGTCATGATGCAGCAAGGGCAGATCTGGGGCGCCAGTGGGCGGTGTGCACAGAGCGGGAGCTGAAAAGGGAAACCGGAGCTGAACCAGAAAAGCTCCCGCTCGGAGCTAGAAACTGAAAAGCGCTGGTGTGAAAGCCGCATATGAAACCTGATGTACTTATATGATTCTGTTTTCTTCAAGGTTGTTTCTTCCTGGTCGAATGTACTTATTGTAAGTCGCTTTGGATAAAAGAGTCAGCTAAATGCAATGTAATGTAATGTTTTCTCATGCAGCATCTCTGTATAGCATGTGTATTCACACTCTGTCCAACACGCCTTGTTGGAGCTCCTGACCCCTCCCTATGAGCCCACTATGCTCTGATTGGTCAGCCAGTGGATTACTGGTGTTGTTTCCTGGTTGCTGCGTGGGGTCTGAGCCCTGCGGAGCTCAGGCTGAGTGAGTGAGTGTGTGGTCCATTTGGACTTAGTGACATCAATAGGCCCAGGAAGAAACAAATGGAAGAAGAGAAATCTCCAACGAGGCGTTCTGGGGCAGCACAGACAGGTATTTTGCTGTGTTAGAGTTTTACTCGCTACAGGGTGTACTTTGAGGGTTTGTGACTCTGCAGACCGTTTACATGCAGAAAAAGCTTCATAACACACAAGGGGACGGGTACTAACCGGACACATGATGGGACCTTTAAGGGACTGCTAGAAAGTCCACGTAATGCAGCTGAGTGCCTTTCTTTGAGTGCGGCAAAGTCCAAATGTTTTTTCAATGATAAGCTCTTTTCACACAGTATATAGACACATGATCTATTATTTGAACTGCCTATGTGTAAATGTAGGTTATTTTTAATGTATACACACGACACCTACTGCACGTCTGTCTGTCCTGGGAGAGGGATCCCTCCTCTGTTGCTCTCCCTGAGCTTTCTTCAATTGTTTCCACATTAACTGGGATTTCTTTGGCCGTGTTTTCTTGTTTGATGTGAGGGTCTAAGGGGAGAGGATAGTACTCATATTCGAAGCCCCCTTTGACAAATGTGTGATTTGTGATATGTGGCTTTATCAATACAATTTGATTGATTGAGATATTTCAGCAGATAAAAACTACTTTTGGAAATGATTACATCTATATTTTTTCCATAAATGCTTTTAACTTCACCGTCCCCTGGAGCTGTTGTAAAAAATATGAATAATTGACTGATGTGATGCTTCTTTGTTGTTTCTCCGCTCACAGGAGGGCGTGGAGGTGAGGGTGGCGAGGATCTTCAACACGTTTGGCTCCCGGATGCACATGAATGATGGACGAGTGGTCAGCAACTTCATCCTGCAGGCTCTGCAGGGAGAGCCGCTCACTGTAAGCTCCGTTTTACTCATTTAATACACGCCTGAAGCAAACCTCTACTCGGCTTCTTTTAATGAAGATGTGCACACAATTAGCCGTAGTGGGTTGAGGCTCAATTACGGTTGTATGCATCCTAAATGATATGCATGCAAATGGGAACATGTGGCAGCTTCTTTAATTAAACATGATTTCACTGTAGGTCTGTTTTAGTTAGTTATATGAAACACTTTAAATATATAATTTTGATGCAAACAAATCAAACCTAAGACTTTAAAAGGGGAAATAGTAAAGAATACATGTCCATGTTTTTATTTAGAGAAAAACTCAGTATAGATATATATATATATATCATGACTAAAGTAGACTTGCTTGTGACAAAAAAGAAACCCTTGGATTTGGTTTATTATTCAAGTGTGTTTGGCAGAAATGTATTGTTTACCACATGGTGTCAAATGCTCCAGTATGTTGTAATGTCTTTATTGAACAAGGATCATGCACACATACATGTCCACCTGCAGTCCTCGGGCAGGGACACACATCAAAATCAACCAACACTATAAACATTTGTGTCTCTCACACTTAAACGGATCAACAGGTTACGATTCATTTCAACGTACATCTTAAATTACAGTAAAATGAACGAGACTGGTTGCTCAATATCCATTTTATTTCACCATGGGATAAAACAAGTGTTTGTGTCTGCAGAAATTGTAATCAGTTTTGTTGTTGTTGTTGTTGTTGTTCTAGGTGTATGGTTCAGGTTCCCAAACAAGAGCCTTTCAGTATGTAAGGTAAGACCATATTCTTCATATTTCTTATTAGTCACGAGAATCCCTTGTTGCAGTATCTACCCACCAATTAGGAAACAATATAATTACACATTCAAGATATAATTAATAACAAGTCATGTTGATTGACCATGCCTTCATGCAACTGTCTATTTAGTGTATGTTGTTACTATAGTATTATTAAGTCTTCTACTGAATACACCATACCAAAGGTGTGTATGCTGACGCTCACGTGGCCTTGTGAATGTGAAATCAGGTGGAAGAGTGATTTGAATTTGAAGTTTATAATTAAATGCCAACATGTGCACGTCTCTCTGCCCGTAAGCAATATGTGTCGGTGGCAGGTTCGAGGAGCATCTATGGGTTTGTGTGCAGGTGATAGGGACATTAATTTAGCCATTTTGAAGATGCGAGATTAAAGACATGGAGCTTTTGAAGCTCTCCTATCTCTTCAGAGCATTCAGCCTCCGCTCTGTATGACTTTCACTTTGTGTAAACATCAAAATGCCAAGGTCTGCAGGTACGGCGAGCTCAAAAGACTGAATTACTAATGCAACAACTATTCAGGTTTAATATGCTAAATCTTCTCCTTCTCGCAGCCACATCTGCTCTTTAATAATACCATATTAATTAACCTTTTTAATATGGCACCTTTCAAACAGTTACAATGTGGTTTAATTCACACAGAGTATCAACTAAACACATTATAAAACACTAATTCCTAAACAGACTAGGAATTAAAATCAAAGAAAGAAAAACTAGGGCTCTCAATGTTAACACGAGTAATCTGGAAACCTTTACCCATTTTTACGCAATTTAATCGCATTACAAAGTTGGACCCAAACTTCTTCTCGTAATTCCTCCGCGGATTATGTACATTTTCAGGTTCATATTTGTATTTAGTGCCTCTACTGTTTACATTCTTTAGGATGTTAGCCTTTGCAGACCATTTACATGCACCTAAACCTGTAGAACCACCTGTTGCACTTTGCTGTTAAACAGACTACATGCAAAGTTAATAAACAGTATTTACTCACTCATTACATCTTCACTGATCAACAGCTAAACATAAGATGTTTCATCCCCATTTTCAAAGTTAGTACACAGCTAGTCGTTTGCAGATGTGATTGGTAATAAGGTTACTATTGTTACGCTAAATCTGAATCTCTCGGGTGAAACATTTTATACAACAAGAACAGCAGTTAAAATGTCCTTAATGTCACATTTTAGGGCCCAAACTACGAATGAGAATGTGGTCACTTTAATCAATCAATCAATCAATGTTTATTTATATAGCCCAATATCACAAATGTTACATTTGTCTCAGTGTTCTTCACAGTGTGTACAGAATATCAGTATGACAATACGACACCCTCTGTCCTTAGACCCTCACATGGTACAAGGAAAAACTTCCAAAGAAAACCCAGTTTAAAGGGAAAAATGGGAGAAACCTCAGGGAGAGCAGCAGAGGAGGGATCCCTCTCCCAGGACGGACAGACGTGCAATAGATGCCGTGTGTAAATTGAATAAATAATACATTTGCAACATAGGTAGTCCAGACGTTTGGAAATGCATGTGTGTATAATAGGAAGATGAATCCACGAGGATATCCATCCAGGACCGATGATCCAGGACCACAGCCACGACTCAAGATCCAGCGCTCGCGATCCAGGACACAGGACCGCAGGATCATCCATGACTCCGGATCCCAGCGTATATAGACACCAAAAAGAAAGACATTTGGGGAAGCTGGGTTAATCAGAACATGAGTGTACACAGGTCCAGACAGAGAGAAGGAAGAAGTAAGATGTCCCCCGACAAACTAAGCCTATATCAGCAAAACTAGGGGCTGAATCTAATCAGCCCTAACTATAAGCTTTATCAAAAAGGAAGGTCTTAAGCGCACTCTTAAAAACGGATAGGGTGTCTACCGCCCGAACACAAACTGGAAGCTGGTTCCACAAATGTAGAGCTTGATAAGAAAAGGCTCTGGCTCCCATTGTACTTTTAGAGACTCTAGGAACAACCAACAACCCTGCATTCGTGGAACGCAATGCCCTAGTAGGACAGTAGGGTATAATGAGTTCTTTAAGGTAAGATGGCGCCTGCCCATTAAGGGTTTTGTAGGCGAGAAGAAGAATTTTAAATTCTATCCTGTGTTCTATAGGGAGCCAGTGTAAGGCAGCCAGAACAGGAGTCATGTGGTCCCTTTTCCTAACTCTGGTTAGTACACGAGCCGCAGCATTTTGAATCAGCTGAAGCGACTTGACTGACTTCTTGGTACTCCCTGATAATAAAGAGTTACAATAATCCAGCCTAGAAGTAACAAATGCATGGACTAGTTTCTCTGCATCGTTTTGAGGCAAGATATGCCTGATTTTTGCAATGTTACGTAGATGGAAGTAGGCGGTCCTTGAAATTGATTTTATGTGGGCGTTAAAGGATAAATCCTGATCAAATATAACACCAAGATTCCTTACAGTCTCACTGGAGGCCAAATTAATGCCATCCATAGTTAGTAGGCGATATCTTTAGATAATTTGTTTCGTAGATTCTTCGGGCCAAGTACAATAACTTCAGTTTTGGTCGTGTTTAACATCAAAAAGTTTAAGGTCATCCACGTTTTTAAGTCCTTAAGGCAGTCTTGAATTTTATTTAGATGATTAATTTCATCAGGCTTGATTGACAAATATAGTTGAGTATCATCCGCATAACAATGAAAGTTTACAGACGGTTAGTTGCTATCAAAGGTCGAATATACGTATTTCTTTGGAGATGCAGACACATATTTTAAATTCAATCAAACAGTAACATATATTAACCACCATCATTAAAAAAAAAAAAGTCAATTATTAAGTTGATCAACTTTCCAAGCCATCAATAATTTAATCCGAACAATCCACAATAAATGATGTGAACTTGGTCAAAATAAAATATGAATGCCGCAGGGTCTTAAAGTCAGCAGCCCTCAGAGTACAGGCTCATGGACATTATGCAGCGGGTGGTATGAAACATTGAGAGTCCAGACCAAGTCATATTTGCATGAGAAAAAGTAATTGATCTGTCTGCCACACATAATGGAAGGGAGACGAGGGAGAGAGGTGTAGCGCTGAAGAAAGCTACATCAATAATTCTTCTTCCTTTTTAATTTGCTAGTTGATTCAAAACAATTCTTTACTTGTGACTAATGTCCACTTCCTGTAATGCTCAGACAGTGTGTTCAAATGATAGTGATCACAAATTACTGTAAACTTTTCATTACATTAGGAGTTGACATTTTTACTTGGAGGTCTGAAAGCTAACGACTTTGTATATGAATGGAAGGAAGCAAATATCAGATTGGTATCATTTTAATGGACCGCTTGATACAGGTTTAAGAAAAGAAAATAGAAAAATTGAAATTGTTAATTCAGACTCTAATGTTTAGTGACCGAGTGGAGATTTAATGCTGTGTTTGTTACACAGCATAGGGTTTGTTGGATGCATAATCTGTTTTATTGTATACATTTATACTTGTAAACAAACATTTGTTTACAAGTATTTGACTCTATCCGCCTCTTTGCATTGACTTTACATGTATTTGCGAAGTGCAAAAATATTGCATCGCGTCCGGTGTGAACGTTTCTTAAGTGATATGCTAAGGGAAGGGACATCTTTAAGCGGTTGACCAATCACAACAGAGCTGGCCAGCTAACCAATAGGAGCAGACTGGACTGTGGTTTCAGACAGAGGGTGAAAACATTTTTGAACATGGAGTCATGTCACAGAGTAGAGGAAAAAAATGCTAATTTGAAACCTGAACATCAGCATAATATGTCCTCTTTAAAAGAGAATAATACAGCCGGTAATAATTGACTTTCTCAGTAGTTGACCGACAATGTCATTGCTTTTATGATGAAGCGGCTATTGATGGATGGAAACACACGTTTTGATCCGGGATGCTTTTCCACAGTCACAGTTCTGCAGTTATCTTTGGACAGTTTCTCGTGTATACTACAGCCTGCAGGGGTCTGACTATCTCCTGTGTCACAAATGATCGTCTTTGTGACTTGCATGTTGCTCGTTCAATTCAGAAAGCAGCTGGTTTCTAGACAGACTGCAGAGGAGTTTTGTTACTTTGCACACGCAACTTAGCGTCAAAGGATCACACTTCACGGTCACCATTAACTGCCTCCCGGTTCCGTTATGCAAAGCTAAATGCTCAGAAGGCCAGATTAACCAAAGGAAAAACTGCCATTTTCTCACAATCCTTTCGCTATGTATGCTTTTGTGTTGCTCAGCTGTAAAGGCGTACAAGTGGGTCTGTGGGTGCATTAGAAATGCACCACAGCATCTCTTCTCAAAAGATGTTTACCGTGTGAGTAATGGACTCTATGTTGTGGCCATAATAAAACCTTCTTAAAACCTAGTTATTGACTGCGTAACATATTTTCCCTTTTTAGATGATCACACTTCTTTATGCTGATAAATTCTTCCTTTTGTGAATAATGCTGAGAAGGACCGAGCCATAATACCACAATACATATTTCGGAGAGCTGTAACTTTTGAAAGCTGTCCTTCAGGATTCTTGTTATTCAAAAGTTATTGGCTGGACTAGAATGAATTAATGCATGTCGCCTGTACAGCGAACATTGTGAACGACCGTATGGTTGACCAAACAGAAGTATGTTGGGGAGGAATGGCTCACAGACATTGTCTACTACAAGGATGCGTGGATGTGTTTTACACACGTCACCATTTTCTCTCAGGCTTTTTCAGATATTTTCACCATATAAATATTTCCTTCCGGAGGTGTTCCATACGTCCCATTATCATGAACACAAATGCTGATGGACATTTGTTTGGTTATGACAAACTGTAATGTGCCAAGGCATAAAGGTCACTTAACGAGCAAATAAAGATGGAAACATTTATCGCTGAGAATGTTTGATAACATCGACTTTGCAAACGCTTTACGAGGCAATGAATGTTATTGAACCTCAAGGATACACACACGCCGTTGTAGTGACGAACGTCGAATGTATACGAAACATTTTGAGTGTTTCCAAGAAAACTTCTCGTGGCAACTTTAACAACCCTAATATTCTCTCCTACGTCGATATTCAGATCATGAAATATCATCTGAACAAATCTCATTATGTACAACAATCAGAACAATAATTAGGAAAATCGATATATTGTATTCCCTTTGTACCGTTAAAATGATATGTTTATTCTAAGTAGTGTTACGCTTATAGAGATGAATATACAGCCAAATACAAAATACCTGCCATGAATCCCTTTGTTTAAGTAGTTTTTTTTTATATATATATAAAGGCTGTGGCTCAGTGGGGGTAGTGCAGTGGGTTAGTGCAGTGGGTCTCAAACTTGTTTTCAATAAT
The DNA here is from genome assembly GCF_902827115.2 of Pseudochaenichthys georgianus. NCBI lineage: Eukaryota > Metazoa > Chordata > Actinopteri > Perciformes > Channichthyidae > Pseudochaenichthys > Pseudochaenichthys georgianus. Next base: position 33,213,081 of record NC_047523.1, on the reverse strand, counting down.
GTATCCCCTTTTATAAAAAAAAATGCCCCCAAGTACCCCCTGATCAGTGCAGAACCAATTTGTTGGGGACAAAAAGCCTATATAACGAGGTACAGCACAGCGCTGCACCATCAGTGTCTGATTCATTAAAACAACAACATTGTAACTGAGAAACACTTAAATGCTACATTTAAAATGTTTACAATCCATCACTAAATTCATGGCAAACCAATTTTAACATCATGCAATAACACTAAGACGACATTAGTTGCATTGAACTGATCTTTTCAATAAGTTGTACTTACATAGTGAGAAACATGGGCTTGAGCTTCACTGAGGACTTTGTCATTCTGACAGCAAGGCAACTGCAGTTATTACACTTCACGTTTTGAAATATGTGTAACTCTGTTCATATAAAACCCACACTGCTCAAACTTCCTTACTTTTCCTAAAATTGGTTTATTTATTTATTTTGGGGCGTGGGGAATGAAGAGAAAAAAATATATGAGCATTTATTGAGCATGGGATTTTGACCCCTCATATAAACATATGCATAATGCTGCGCTATGCTTTGCGGCCACACGCCGTTGACAAGCAACGCTTATTGTATAGGTGTCCTTTGATAAGCAGGCAGTCATATCATTAACTAGAACTAGCTAGATCTGATAGATTCGGACATAAACACGAGTAAAGTCTATCCGGACGCGAGAGAGAGAGAGATCAGCTGCTGCTGACGGAGAACACGCAGCTCTGCATGATCACAGCTCCGCATGATCCCAGCTCCGCCGCTGTGACGGACTGTTGAGTGGTGCAAAATTAAATACACTAAGAGTTAGACCTAACACACTTAGCTAGTTTATCCACTCTGGAACTAGCTAAACTAGTTATAAATATATTTAATCTTTACTGTCGGGTCACTTATTACAGGTTCAGCGAGCTGCACGAGACTGACGGGCTGTCAGGAGAGGGAGAGGAAAAGAGAGCACCCGTTTATTTTTCCCCTTTTATTATCCAGAGTTACTGTAAACTTTTGAATAAAGTAGTTCATCTACTATTAGTAGTTTTGTTTAAATGCATTTATGTTTTTTTTTCATTGACATAAAATAAATCTCACGTACCCCCTGCAGTACTACAACGTACCCCTAGGGGTCCGCGTGCCCCCATTTGAGAACCACTGCACTGATCTTCAAATCAGAGGATAGCAAGTTCGAGTCCCGCTGCAGTCAGCATGTCGTTGTGTCCCTGAGACACTTCACCCCAAGTTGCTCCTGTGGGGATTGTCCACAGTACTGAATGTGTGTAAGTCGCTTTGGATAAAAGTGTCTAACAAGTGACATGTAATGTAATAAACTATGTTGAATCGACTGTTGGTTCATATTAGAGGCTGTGAACTGACTGCATGTGTTTTGAATATTCTAGTCAGCCCTCATTGACGTAAAAGAGATGGACAATGACCTTTCTCAGGATATAATGTAACATGCATGCATGCAAATGTGACGGTTGGGACAAAGTAGAGCTTACTGATGTGGATATTTTGCAGTGTGTCGGGGGAGGTTATAATTACATGGTATATGTATCATCAGTCAAATTTGAACTCTCTGGTTTATATTATATATCAGTGTCATGCTTCACTGAATATCATTCTATGCATGATGCGCTGAAGCAAACAAGAAAGAATATGGCTTTACATCGGCCGCAGAACATCAGGTCCATCACTTTTTATATTGGCACTGAGGTATAAAAGCATGGATGGACGAGAGCTCAGGCTGACTCTTCTCACCTGGCCTTGGAATAATTTGCTTCAGTTGAATAACAACCCAACATTAAATTAATCATGGGTCGAGGTCAGCAGAGAAATTATATGGAATGTAATATATTACACGAACAAAGTACATCATGTTCTCAAAATCAAATATGTGTGTGACGAGCTGATGCTAATGCCACATCCTGGAGGAGTTGATCTTAAAGGTCCCCTATTATACTGTTTCTCATCAATATATATACAGAACATGTCTCTGAAGTGTTTGGCTCCAAATACCAAACAGATCATTGTGGCATCCCATAATCCCCTCTGTTTCAGCCCTGTTTCCAAAGTTCTAGGAGGAGATTCACATGATAAGGGTTACCTTGGTTGCTGATTGGCTAATGGTTACACAAGCCAACAAAATCGTTATGACATCATAAAGTGGCCAAAATCTGATCAGCTCATTTTCAGACAGGCTTTTATAGAAATGGATCAGGACAAAAAGAGAGAATATTTTTTCCTGAAACTTTCAGAGTCTCTTAACGCAGAGGAGACACATGTTGATGTAGAAGAGACATATTAGGGTACCTTTTTTAACGTGTGTGTTTCCCTCCAGTGATCTGGTGAACGGCCTGGTTCTGTTGATGAACAGCAACATCAGCAGCCCCGTCAATCTGGTGAGTTCGCCCTTCCCTGCGGAGTCCCTCAAATAGAAGGAAACGCAGCACAAGCAGACATTTAACGCCCGTCTCTGTTGACACTGAATGATGGACGTTTATGAAATGTTTTTTTACAGGGCAACCCAGAGGAACATACCATATTGGAGTTCGCTCGTCTCATAAAAAGTCTTGTCAGTAAGGCATCCGATCGATCCAAGTATATGTCGTGTATGTTTGTCTCTGGAAGCTTCTAACCTTTTCTATCTCTGTCCCTTTGCTGTCGAACCTTTCTCATCCCTGAATTTCCTTCCCCAACTTTATGTTTCCTATTGTCAGTCTTACTCATTCATTCCATTTACGCCCCTTATTGTTAAAGCATAGCACGCGTTTTCTGTTAAGATTCAAAAGCCTTATTGTCATATGCACAATGGATCGTACAATACACTTTGCAGAATAGAAAAGAAAAGTACAGCCGTGAGTTCCAGGAATAAGAAAAACATATATATCTAAATAGAATCTGGGCAGTACAATAACTACTGTATACGTGAGCACAGCATCAAGTCATCTCTTGCAGTTGTTACAACAATAAATCATACAACAATAAATCATATTCTCTTATCCACTTTGATCAAAAGCAACAATGCAAAGACAAAAGTTTTACTGGAAGAAGCTGAACTCGATTACTTGGAGGCAATAAAAAAGAGCAGATTGTTTTTGGTCTGGATAATATTTTTCTATTTGAACAAACTCGCTGACATCAGGAACAGGAAAGCACGCTGTAGTGATCTCAAGTGGGCTTTCCATAGCCGATCGATTAGCCTGGTCTCCCTGCAGCACTGCAGCTACGCATGCAGCTCCACACAGCCTCGACTCATCCCTCTCTTTCAAAACCTTCATGTGATCATCAGCAGTATTAAAAGTTAGACAAATAATAACACAATTTCCTTCTCTCTGCATACTGACACACACACACACACACACACACACACACACACACACACACACACAGTGAGCAGAAGTCAGATCCAGTTCCTTCCGGAGGCTCAGGACGACCCCCAGAGGAGAAGACCTGACATCCGAAAAGCCAACATGATGCTCGGCTGGGAGCCGGTGGTAAGTGTGCCGCATGACACACACACACACACACACACACTACCTTGACAACCAATATCTGTCCTATTATTTGATGGTAGATATGTTTCCATCTACCTGTTCATTTTAAATTTGCTCAACAAAAATGACTCGGGTGAAAACAAAGGGAAATTGGATGAAAAGGTCATGTCAGTTATGATCAGGGCTGAAGTAGATAAAAGGTTTTACAAAGTGAAAGTGGAAAACAATTGACATATAAAACCTTTACGGAAGTTATTTAATTGTTGGTCCTCTTTTCGGGCCAGCAGCTACTGACCCAGAATCAGCAGTTCTCTAACAGGGCTGAAACAGAGGGGTATGAGGGATGTCTAAAATGCATGATCTGTTTGGTATTTTGAGCAAAACACATCATAGACATGTTTTTAATATATAGTTATATATCTGAGACCCATAATATATGCCTAAAAATAGCATGATAGGAGACCTTTAAAGGGAAGCACACTGGTTAAGTTGTCTATGTCGTGTCAACAGGTGCCTCTGGAGGAAGGCTTGAACAAAACCATCCAGTACTTCAGCCGGGAGCTGGAGCACCAGGCCAACAACCAGTACATCCCCAAACCTAAAGCCGCCCGCATGAAGAAAGGAAGACCCCGACACAACTGAGGAAGAGTCCCCCCCCCCCCCCCCCCACACACACACACACACACAGAAGTATGTTAAAAACTCCTCAGAGGACCCTCGAAGAGCGACTCTCTGAAACACACTGTTGAGAAAAGCACACATGTTGTGTTGCTCTTTTTTTTGAGAAGCCGAGACGATTCTCTCTTTCAAAGTGTTGCCATGGAGCCGCACCGTGGGGGAAAGAGCTCTCCACACAGGAGCTCAAGTGTTGAAAGGACAAGTTTGAAGAAATCTGAACCCAGCCTACCTTGTTTTTGTGAATTTTGTTTTGCTTTTTTGCTATTTAAAAATGCAGATGTGAGAATCATGCTTCATTTATTTGATCCGTTTCATGGCGTTTTGTCTGCAGAGGTGAACTACCTGACTGCTTTTTCACTGGAAGCTTTTGACCTCTTATCAGTGGCGTGTCGGCTGTTCAGCTCTGCAGGACGAAGAATCGGCATCTTTACGTGTTTGTCAGAACATCATCGTGCTGTACTTTGTGAAAACTCATGTCAGGGTGTGCTTTATCAATATCCGATGAAGATGCTATTTTAATAAAATATTTCCAATATTTTGCGTTTCACATCATTAGGGGTGTGTGTGTGTGTGTGTGTGTGTGTGTGTGTGTGTGTGTGTGTGTGTGTGTGTGTGTGTGTGTGTGTGTGTGTGTGTGTGTGTGTGTGTGTGTGTGTGTGTGTGTGTGTGTGTGTGTGTGTGTGTGTGTGTGTGTGTGTGTGTGTGTGTGTGTGTGTGTGTGTGTGTGTGTGTGTGTGTGTGAAAAAGCAGGAGACTTTTGCATCACAGTCATGTCTTTATTTACAATAATGTAGAGATAAAGAGCTAGATATCAGATTTAAAAAGTATTTCATTAAATCAACTGCCTCATAACTAGCGCTGGGCGATAAATCGAGAACATGAGATTGGATTTTGTCTGAGATTTTGGACATCATAATATATGTTTTCCCTGACTTTTAAGGCGGCATTACAGTACTTTTCTCATGATTGCTGTTTATCTATTGGCCTTTCCCATTATGTCACCATTACTCATGATTACTTGTCAGAATTATCATCGTGTAAATGTTAATTTCGCCCCGCCCCAAAATGAGTTATTGCTGTCTTTGAACATTGCTCTATAAAAGTACGTGGGTAGAATATAATCGGTTATACTGTCAAAAGCAGCTGTGGAGAACTTGGTAATCGACAGCTTCATGCCACAGTTAATAGTAGTCGTAGTTGACATCGGCTCCGTGTCTGTAATCAGAGCTGTGGTCCCGGGTTCGATGGGAGCGTTCTCATCGTAATGGTGCTGCCGACCCTGGTCTCTGGAGCGACTCTGGCCCATCCAGTAGGAGAGGTCGGTCTCCAGCCTCTGTGGAGCAGGAAAACAACATGGATGTAAATCAGTAGCACGCTCAGCCTCGACAAATGTGGAGCACACAGGCAGCTGATAAGGGATCCGCTGACTGTCAGCAGCCACAACTGTTTCCAATAGATATGCATGAAAGGCAAACTTTGAAAAGGCCACCGCTTTCACAGCTTTGGCCTTTTAATGAGCAACGGCAAATGGCACACTCGTACATGGCGTAGTGAACGGGGTGTTGAAAGAATTACTGCTACGCTGGCTGAAATGGAAATGCTGTGAAGGGTAATTTTGTGCACTCTTCCTCCGTCTTTTCCTCTCCTGCTCTCTCCATTCCTAGCTGTCTCTGAAGACTCCTAGAAGACGGCCACTGACCTGAAAGGAAACCGGCTCTGAAGGGAGGAACACGTTTGTGTGTGAGAGGGAATTCAGTATTCAGTTCCACATTTGTATTCATGCATGCAGTTACACAGCAGCGTTGTGAGGATGACCGTCTTTTGAAGAGATTACCCTTCACACTACTGTTTACACCTTCATGTTTTCTGTCCTCCACATATCTGAGAAATCTTCGGAGAACTTTTTAACTGTTCTTTCTGTGTTTGTGTTTATTGCATAGCCCATCTTTTAATCCAGGTTTAAAACTCCCCTGAGAGTTCACACAAATCTGTAGTTTTTATTGAATGTTCATTTGAGCAAGCAATCTCAAAAGTGTCAACAAATCTAGATTGATAAATCCTGTTTTTGTGCACAGACAACCCCACCTCTTCAAACTAGTAATAAGGGCACAGAAATCAATATGAAGTGTCAGAAAATATGTAGTTTCTCTTGTTGGACCCCATTGGTTAAAATTAGAAGCTGACAAAACAAATGATTTTGGGGGCTTTTTATTTCAATATAAAACGATACAAAGGGGTTTCAGCATGGGCGTAGGAAGCATCCTGAATGTGGGGGGGACACTTTTAACGGGTGGGGGTCTTCCCCCACGAAAACAAAAATAGATTTCCGGTATTCTGGATACTAAACCTTGAGTTTATGTTCTAGACTGAAACATAATATTTGCATTGTATCATATGTTGACGCCGGGCTGTGTTTCAAAGCACTTGACTACACTCTCTGCCATTGTGTGTAAATAAATTACAATGATTTGAGGGTGCATTATGGATTTACAGTTCGAAAGTGAGCATAGCCTAGGACGTATGGACTCAGATCAGTCTTAATATTAATAAATGCACACAAGGATTCACAAATGTATTTCGGGATGTTTTTAAAAAACATGTCTATGAAGTGTTTTGCTCAAAATACCAAAACAGATCACCCATTCTAGCCACACCTCATATCCTTCCATTTCACTTCCTGTTTCAAAAGTGCTGATTTTGGGTATAAAACTTTTTTTAAAAAAAAGGAGAGGGCTGAGCTCAGCTGAGATGCTACTGTCTAAACTAAATACTGCAGCGATGAAACACCATATCAAGGATTATTCCTGAAACAGTCTGGAGCTCAAAGGCTTTCTCTCTCAGGTTACACTTCTTCACACGCATGCTCTCCGGTACAGGTTAGCTCTGAGTGCTAGTGATGCTAATGTAAACATGCACCGACCATATTACGTCCAAAACAGTCGTGCATTGTTTCTGATAGGGCCGTGGGGGTAAAGCCAGCCTACATTTCCGATATTACGTCATATCGGACGCAAATCTGGATCAGCTCTGTTGTAGCCCCGTTTTTAGCGAGTTGGGTACGGAGGAAAAGAGAGAGGGTTTTATTTTCTGACGTTGTGTGAGTTCCCTGACACACATCTTTATGTATAAAAGACATCAAAGTGCATTTTGCATAATAGGTCTCTAAGACAAATCCAGAGTTACGTGTGTCTGTACTTCCTCTAAGAAAAAAGGACGGTAAAAGAAGAGCTCTGTGGCTTCAGGCTTGATCGCCGTTCAAATGACAGCGTTGGTTTCCCCCAAAAGTGGGCGGGGCCGTAAAGTGACGTAGATGTTACTCTCATCTATGGACATCGATCGCCGCTATATTTAACCATATATCAAGCCCGATCGTCGATTTCCAATGATTTAATGTAATTGTTTGCCTGTCTGGCCATTGGAATCGGGCTCTTTGAAGATCCAAAAATCCACGGTTTTCTTAAATTTCTGATCGGATTGGCAAAAACTTCAGAATTTGCATTGACCGCAGTTCAAATGACAGCTTTGTTTTCCCCCAAAAGTGGCGGAGATGTACTTTTTGCCCGGAAGTGACGCATGTGTTCTCATCTATTGGCAGCAGGTTTTTTATTTTATTTGCAGTGTTTCGTCCATGCAGTGCTTTAAAGGTGGGGCAGGTAATTCACTTCAGAAACACTTTTTGTTATATTCCATGGAATGCTCTTAACATCCCGATAGCAATGATTACATGAAATGCTTTGACAATATATACAAATATTTCATCTGTGGAAGCCGTGGCGCTGTAAAAAGCAAGTCCAATTATCTGCCTCGGCCCTTGGCAGATAATTGGACGTCCTACCTGCCTGTCAGCCTTCTAGCTTACTCGAGCTGATTTCTCCATTCTTACCTACCCTACCTTTAAAGGTCCCATGACATGGCCATTTCTTCTGATCATAATTCTATTGTTGAGGTATACTAAAATAGATTTATATTGTGCAATTTTCCAAACTCACATTGGTTTCTCATACAGCATCTCTGTATAGTATGTGTATTCACTCTGTCCTAAACGGCGTGTTGGAGCTCCTGCCCCCCCCTCCCTGTGAGCCCAGTGGCCGTCTGCGAGACACCGACTCACAGCCTCACCACGTCCCGCCGTCTTGGAGGACAAATCGACGGAGCTGCAGCTGAGAAAAGATTGAGTGTGGATTGGTCCATTTGGACCAATCCACGGACTTAACGTAACGGCTCCAAGTATTGTTCTATTTGGACCAATGGGTCCATTTGGGTATGGGCACGTCACTATACTCTGGAAGAAAACAATGGAAAAAGAGAAATCTCCAACGAGGCGTTCTGGGCAGCACAGACAGGTCTTCTCTGTGTTAGTGTTTTACTCGCTACAGGGTGTACTTTGAGGGTTTGTGACTCTGCAGACCGTTTACATGCAGAAAAAGCTACATAACAAACAAGGGGATCGGTAATAACCGGAAAAGTATGACATGGGACCTTCAAGTAAACACTCCACGTGTTGTGAAGTTGGTGACAATGTTTCTTCATGTTTTAACACAATTTAGTTTTTATAATTACACCATTTTTAAGTGCATCACGCTTCCTAATGGAAGTGTCCTGGGCCGTTGGAGCGCGTTTGCACCTGTCGGCCATCGTACTTGCTTGGTGTTGAAGCCAAAACTCAACATGAGAAACGAGTGTTCTTGTTTTCCCCCTAACCCCTGTGTAAATGAGGATTTGTTAATCTATTTGCTCTTTTTCTCATGTGAATCAGTTGTGTTGAGCATGTTGGCAACTTTGTTTGTGACAGACTGCAGGAGTTCACTGTGAATACTATAAGCTCTCCGGGAACAGACGCAGACCCACCTGCTCGTCGAAGCCCATGTACATGAACTGCTGGATCCACTGCTGCACGTCCGGCCTGCTGCGGTCCCACAGGTTCCTCTTACTTACTGCGGCTCAGCTTCGACAGAAACCCCTGAGCTGTGGAGGGGGGGACGGCCAAGGAGGACCTGGAGAGGGCAGCACCTGCTCCGGCCGCTAGGGGAGGCAACATTTGGGGCAAAAACATGGAGGTATTTCCAGAGATCTGAATCAAGTTTACTGACAGATACATTTACACATTCAAGGGATTTGCTTTGGTGTATGGTGGTGCGAACATGAACAACCTAAGAAAGTAAGTTGTAAGAGTAGGTCAAAAAATATAACGATAGTAAAAAGAAAGTATTTAAAGGGGAAAGGAAACACCAATTACAGCTATAATATTCCGGTAGTTTATTCCTTTTACAATGGATATTGATCGTAATATTTATTGTATATGATATTATTCGCCAAAAGAAAATTAATTATCCACCGGCCGGGTGGGGAATTCCGGGACCAGGCCGCCGCCATTAGGGGAGTCCCAAATGGTGACGTCACTGGGTGGGTCTTCGCTCCGGGTATCCATACCGGAAGTCAACACAACGTAGCAGATATGGCAGCGATGGAGGAATTTTGCAATGAGATCGACGTTTTGAACGATGAATTTGACTATTCGTCGGGAGATGACATTGATGTGGAAGCATCTACAGTTACCAGGCATCCCATGGCCTATGCTTATGAACCGATTCGGTCCGCCGAAAGTACCGACGGTTCTGAACTCGCCGAGTTCACCAGTTCCAGTACCGACTCGGTCTCAGAGGAAGAAGATGTTGCTCAAAACCCGGGACGAATGGACAACACAGATTGGTGTACATGTAACAATTGTGTGGTGATGCCATCGGAAAATGAATGTAGATGTTGCAGGGGAATTGGTATCGACCACATGCTCAATTCAGACGGGAATAATCTCCAGTGTATCATGGAACACCGACTGTTCCCTATGGTTTCCATCGAGAATGATATGTTGGCGATCGCAATGGTATCGCTACGAGACGTGCGTGCAGCAACCCTCGAACGACCAATAAATAGCGAGTAAGTGTAGGCCCTATTTAAAAATATATAATTGTTTTCAATTAAATGATTTGTATTTATATGTGTATCCTATTTATTTCAGCCTCTACAGACTAACAGCTTATCGGCAATTCACCATCTGGACTAGAGGTTTCTTTGGAAAAGGGAACAGAGTGCCGATACCTGCCTGTGTTGTGAATCGGATACGAAGTCACTACCCATCAGTAACCTACAAAGGATTTGAATATTCTGGAGGGATATGATGTGACCAATGATTCCATGCATGGAAGGCAAATCTTTGACAGTGAAATCGTGACATTTAGGCTAGCGAAGAAAATTCTACTTTTATAATGGAACCATTCATACAATGTTTGTGATATATCAGAACAGTATTTACAACTTATATTATCAAGCATATACATGTATCTCACTAGATTCTACAAATGTTTTTCAGTGCTCGATGTTCATAAAGTAATAAAGACCATTTTCCTGAACCAAACTATGTTTATACCCTTCAAATAATAATATACAAATACTACCAGCAATTACTTCAGCCATAGACGTCCTTTATTTATTTGCCACAGAGCCCCACAGGTTGACTAAGCTTCATACACCACAGACACATTGAGCCCCACAGGCTGACTTCATATATACGACAGACACATAGAGACCGACATTACTTGTTCACAAATCGACTTAGGTGGTGTGCCACAGCATCCTCCTTCGATGGTTTTACCAGGCCTTTATGCGCACCAAGTGTCCTTTTCGCCTTCTCTGCATCTGTATGACGGTGTTCTGCAAGTTCGGACCTCATGGACGATGCTGATAAACACCTCTCGACTACCCCTACCATGATTTCTCTTCGGAAGTTGTAGCTTTTTGGTGTCTTCATCGCCTTCACCACATCCTCCAGCAGGCTTCGAGTACTGCAGTTTGAACTGCAGTGCCCCCTTCTTGGTCTGTGCCTGCTCACGGTCGATGTTGTGGTTGTGATCCAATGCAGCGAGGCGTGCCTGAAAGCTCTCCTCCGTGAACTTCTTGCGCTTTGGAACGTACTTTGTATACAAAGAATGGATGCTCTCCAGCTCGCCAGTATGGATCCCTTCTGTAACCTGCAATTGAACAGAGTGAGTCATGAATGTCAGCATTATTTAGCATTTTTGTTATCACTTAATTTGTCAGATTGCGAACTATTGGAGTTGAGAGATGCCAGACATGCAATTCTCAAACATCGCTATTGAATAATCACCCATGGTTGGTGGATAATTCAAATACTGATATTAATTATGCATGTGTTTGTATTTTTTTTTATACATATTTTCAATTTCATATTTTACTGTTTGTTCAGGGCTACATCCGTTGAATATATTCTCTTTAGATAAATATACTGCTTTGTGGTGAATTTATAAGGCCAGAATATATAAATGAAGAAGGGCAATTAAGTTAATACCTTATCTAGTTTTTTCAACAGTCTCTTGTCCATGACCACTTTCTGTAGAGTGCCAAAGGCCTTGGATGAACGCTCCAACCAAGGTCGGGACCTCCCATCCTCTTCAGAATAAGGCTCGTGTTCACACTTCAGCATCTTCTCTGCCGACAGCCACTCGTGAACATTGATGATATGATGGAGGATAGACGTCCATTTCTCCTTCAGCAGTAACGCGTCACCATCACATGTATACACACAGTACCAAAGATGGTTGGATACCATGCGCACCCACTCCTTCAGCTCGGTATTCCTGCTCTGCAGCATCCACTTCTTCACACCTTTCACAATGTGCCACAAGTCAAACTCATGCTTGATGGTCTCGTGGTCCTCACGTAGCATCTTCTGCACTGCAGGGTGGCAGTCTGTGGCTAGTATGGAAATTGTCACATTGTGATCCTGAAAAGATATTTACCATACATTTAATTTAATAAAAGTCAAACTTAGAGGGCCAGGCCATTTTCACATGTAAAATCACAATTTGGTCAATTGTAGGATTAATTTTTGCAACATGGAATTTAAGACTTTAGACAATTTAGGTGGATTTCTATATTTTCATGTGACAATGTTTGTCCGAAATCATGGCCTCTCTAGCATATCATGTAACAAATGTACATACATTATATATCTTTGGCTATCAGCAGAGATCCCATACATACAATGGCACAGGCAGACAGCTAGACATCACAATCTTTCTATTCCAAATTGACAATCGTTATTTAAAATTAGACAAAAGATTATACAATATATTGTAGCAATACTACATGTACCCCCCCGTGTCCAAGTCAAACTTAGAGGGCCAGGCAATTTTCTCATGTAAAATCACAATTTCGTCAATTGTAGGATTAATTTTTGCAACATGGAATTTAAGACTTTATCAATGGGGATTTCCGATCTTTGTTTGAGTTTTTATGTTAAGTCAATTGTTACCTTCTGGTTTCCTTAAGATCCTGTGCAAGCTGCTGTCACTGGAAACGTCTGAGAGGAGAGGGGACAAAGAGCTGCAGTTTGAAACACCATACTTCTTCACAGGTAATAAATAGGCTTGTAAATCATATAACACACTTGAAACAACTTTCTGTCTTCTTTTATTTCTATACAGTCTCAAGGTTTATTGCCAGGGTAACTGTAGTTTATTTCCTTTTTATATGTAGCGCTGGAGGATATGGAGAAAATCAAATGTCACAATATTGCAACGATATTGTAGAGTTGGTTGACCATACTGTAGGTGCTTAAACAAAAATAATGCTATAAGCTATATTTTATAGGATGATCTCAGTTTAAACATATGTATAATGGATATAATGACAAAGTGCAAAAAGAAAACATCTTAAAATGGTCTTCTAAGTTCAGGAAATGACATAATATGACTGTAATGCAGCCTTCAATACCAGGAAGAAAGAACTCTTGCCATATAACAATATCCAAAACCTAAGAGGACAATATCTATTCTTCTATCGATATCTATTGTTTTGGTTTAAGATTCAAAGGCTGTTGTCAAATGCACAATGGCTACAGCAACATTTTGGTAATTAAATCTGAAGTCCCATGTTATCCACCGAACAATATTCTTTACACACAAAAGCAAATAGAGAAATAAAACCGTGCAGACCCGATGGTATTTATAAAAGAGAAGCGACATGGACAAGCGGAAAACAGGTGAAATATATTTTTAACTACAATCTGTAACACTGAAATCTATACATGTTTTTTCACATTGATCTGCTTGCACTGCGGCAGCTTGTTTAATGTGCCTCAGTAGTTTTCACCACACTTCCCTCGTTTCAGGTAACTAAACCAGTTTCATTGACGATTACATTCTGTTTTCATAATAAATGCAAATGTGAATAGTTCAGCGGACCAACACACATCGATGTATATTTACAGTGAGCTCCTTCCTGCTGCTCTCCTCTCCCAGCGGAGCTACACTGTGAGCAACGATTTTTCACACATATATATTTATACATGTTCTTTAAGTGTGCAGTAATGAGTTGTACTTCTACCCAGCGGACAGATAACCCTGTTCTGCCATTGACCGTTTTCTCGCAGCTCAAATCCCTCGCCAAATCTAGCGCACGTTTACTTCGGTCCTGGAGGGTTTCATTAATCTCTTGTTCAGAATGGTTACAGTAAAACATGAAGCTGAGTTTGTATCTAAGCCTAAACAATAGATAGGACCCTGAGAATATGCACAGAAATCCCTATCTTTAGGTGAACTTTGTCGAGGCTTAAGCTACAAACTTCTGAACTGCGTTGGAAAGAGTGGAAGGTGTGTTTGTTGTGTTGCAAATGAGCTTCTCATCGCTCCAGAGCTTTTCCTCCAACAGCCATCCTTATAAAGTAATAAATCCCCGACAGCATCAATCTGCTTATCAGTGTTGCATGCATTGACTCCAGGGATGCCAATGTTGGTGGTTCCAGATTTAAAGAATCGTGTCCGACTGATTCAGTGATTGTGACTTTTACTCTTTTTTTTATTTGAGTGGTTTGTCTCGACACATATTTGATGGATTGATGTGCATTTTTGTAAATACATTAAAGTCCCCCCTCCGGATGAATTATGGGACATTAGAACTGATGTTGAACACAACAAAACAAGACATTCATTGTCATAACCCAACCTGTTTGTGAGTGACAGCTCAAATGCCTTTCTTTTCTTTCTTTTTCTTTTCAGTCTTTATTACGAACAGATTAAAAAATAACAAATAAAAAATAACAAATGTGAAAAACAGAATACCGTATTGTTATAATACAGTATTTATCCACGGTAATATGTGTATATTAAAAAAAAAAAAAAGTCTTCATATTAATAATCATAATTTTTTTATAACGACACACATCGTAAAGGGGTTTTCTTTGTTATTTAATGTCTTTTCCCATTTATATTGTGTGTGATTTGCATAACAGAATTTGAAAAATAATGCTATACTTGTATTTTGTAGATGTTTGTGTCTTTGTCTTACCCTCCTGGTACTGAAGATTGTACATTTGAGCTCTTATAAATATGTAGTTATAAAAGTATGTTTGTGGTGATGGATTTCCTGTGTCTTGTCAAGTGTTTGAAGGTTTAGTGTCCGACCAAATTCGAATGAATAAAATAGATAAGTTATTAAAATGGATTCTCTATATTAAAGATTAGCATTCAAATACATGTGATGCATTGAAAGGCAAGCATCAGGGATGTTAATCATACTGAAGGGAAGTCAATTGGATACAATGGAGAGGCCTTTCATTCCTGCTCTTTTGTATATCAATGAGTCCATGCTGTCACCTGAAGTGTGGCTGCCTTTCACTTTTCATGTTTCTAAGCTCTGACATGCTCCCACTTACTGTAACCACACCCTCGTCATGCAGTTTGAGGTGTTCTTAATTGCTAATGCTTTGAGATCTACAATAACAGCACAAGGCAAGAGGGTGGCCTTCAACATCTGGCCTCATATGATGAAAGAAAAAGTGACATTTTAAATGCTGAATAAAAGCAGAAGGTTGAGCTCACCTCTGAGTGCAAAGAGTGTCAGCAGGACAGCCAGCCCCATCAATCTCAGACACAGCTGCTGGGATGCCATGTTGTACTCCAGTCTTTGCAGATTAAAAGCAACAACTGTGCAGAAGAGCTGCTGCACGACCCGAGGGGAGAGTTGGCCGACTCCGAGACTCTCCAAATGGAAATGGCAGGCAGGGCCGGCACTGACCAATTTGCCGCCCTAGGCGAGATTTAAGTTGCCATTGTCTGGTTGGTTTAATGTGTCTGTGGACCCCCTCAGAGCCAGGTCTCTCTCTGCTAAGGACTGACTTATTGCCACGAATCGGGTGAGAACGTCACGCCACCTATTTCTCTCAGCCTGAGCAAGGGCCATCTCTTGCATATCTATTGTAAGCCCCCTGGCAAGACGGACGTCTAACTCCTTCCATGTCGCCATGTTTGTGTTGTGCTCCTTGCTTTCTTCATGTACCTTGAGCAAGTGACTTGCATTTTTCCAGTCCTTTAGCCCTTCCCTATTGAGTTTGTAATTTCTCTGTGAAAACATTTTGCAGCAGAAGCAGTGCAAGCTATCATTCTTTTTTGAATACATCAACCAGCTTCTTTTGATTTTTTCTCCGTTGAATAGTCCTGCTGACACCTTCTCCCGTCTTTTTGTTTGGGAAAGGTAAAACTAGGTTTCATTTTATTCACCTATTTTCCCTCGCTTACCAGTCAGTCTGAGCTGAGCTATGTCATACCTATTTGTATGCTTTCACTGTCTGTCCATGGCCTTTATGTGCCTTGTTTTTATTCTTATGTGTGCTTTTTTTATCTATTCATGTAATATTATATTATATTTTATTATAATGTTATGTTCATTGTGAAGCACTTTGGCAAACCCTCTGTTTTTAAACTGTGCTATACAAATAAAGTGGATTGGATTGGATTTGATATGGTCCACAAACTCTGTCCTGTCATTATCAGTAAGAACAGATGGCCAGTCGGCAGGGTCTATTGGTGAAGCCTTTATCCCTGATGCTGTATCACTTGGCTCTGCTGAGGTGGAGGGGACAGGAGCACTTGATGCTGTATCACTGGGCTCTGCTGAGGTGGAAGGGACAGGAGCGCTAGATGCTGTATCACTTGGCTCTGCTGAGGTGGAAGGGACAGGAGCACTTGATGCTGTATCACTGGACTCTGCTGAGGTGGAGGAGACAGGAGCGCTAGATGCTGTATCACTTGGCTCTGCTGAGGTGGAAGGGACAGGAGCGCTTGATGCTGTATCACTGGGCTCTGCTGAGGTGGAAGGGACAGGAGCGCTTGATGCTGTATCACTGGGCTCTGCTGAGGTGGAAGGGACAGGAGCGCTTGATGCTGTATCACTGGGCTCTGCTGAGGTGGAAGGGACAGGAGCACTTGATGCTGTATCACTGGGCTCTGCTGAGGTGGAAGGGACAGGAGCGCTTGATGCTGTATCACTGGGCTCTGCTGAGGTGGAAGGGACAGGAGCGCTTGATGCTGTATCACTGGACTCTGCTGAGGTGGAAGGGACAGGAGCGCTTGATGCTGTATCACTGGGCTCTGCTGAGGTGGAAGGGACCGGAGCGCTTGATGCTGTATCACTGGGCTCTGCTGAGGTGGAGGGGACAGGAGCGCTTGATGCTTTATCACTGGGTTCTGCTGAGGTGGAAGGGACAGGAGCACTTGATGCTGTATCACTGGGCTCTGCTGAGGTGGAGGGGACAGGAGCGCTTGATGCTGTATCACTGGACTCTGCTGAGGTGGAAGGGACAGGAGCGCTAGATGCTGTATCACTGGGCTCTGCTGAGGTGGAAGGGACAGGAGCGCTTGATGCTGTATCACTTGGCCCTGCTGAGGTGGAAGGGACAGGAGCGCTTGATGCTGTATCACTGGGCTCTGCTGAGGTGGAAGGGACAGGAGCGCTTGATGCTGTATCACTGGGCTCTGCTGAGGTGGAAGGGACAGGAGCACTTGATGCTGTATCACTGGGCTCTGCTGAGGTGGAAGGGACAGGAGCACTTGATGCTGTATCACTGGACTCTGCTGAGGTGGAAGGGACAGGAGCGCTTGATGCTGTATCACTGGACTCTGCTGAGGTGGAAGGGACAGGAGCGCTTGATGCTGTATCACTGGGCTCTGCTGAGGTGGAAGGGACAGGAGCGCTTGATGCTGTATCACTGGGCTCTGCTGAGGTGGAGGGGACAGGAGCGCTTGATGCTGTATCACTGGGTTCTGCTGAGGTGGAAGGGACAGGAGCACTTGATGCTGTATCACTGGGCTCTGCTGAGGTGGAGGGGACAGGAGCGCTTGATGCTGTATCACTGGGCTCTGCTTAGGTGGAAGGGACAGGAGCGCTTGATGCTGCATCACTGGGCTCTGCTGAGGTGGAGGGGACAGGAGCGCTTGATGCTGCATCACTGGGCTCTGCTGAGGTGGTATGAGGCCCAACACATTTCAAAAGTGCATCTGGAGAGAGAAGAGAAGTATATGTGACCATCAAGAGATGCATTATATTTGCTAGACCTAATTATATTATAGAAATCAGAAAACAGGAGCAGCTCAGAAAATAATTAGAATATCATGGAATATATTGCCTCCATGTAGAATTGATGCATTTATCTCTGCAAGAGGAGCCCCGACCAAGTATTGAGTACATATTTGAATAAACTTTTCAGAAGATCGAAATATCTGTATTATAAATCCTTATCTAATATTATACTAGATACAGGATTATTGATTTTCATGATCTGTAATAATCACAATTAAAACAAAAAAGGTTTGAAATATTTCACTTCATGCATAATGAATCTAGAATATATGATTAATTTGTTTTATAAAATTAAAGAAAAACAGTTCTATGATATAGTTATTCTTTTAGATGCACCTGCAGATTCTGCGACTTACCAGATGGCAAAGAAGCAGCTACATACATTGTAATATAGCATATTAAAGATAAAGGCTAAGGTATGCAGTATTTACAGTAGTGACAAGCATTTTAACACTGATGTAAACGTTACACTATTGATTATTGAACATACTTTAGACAGCATAAACTGTAAGGCAATACAATTAAAGGCCTACAACTATAAATTATTGAGGGGATGTAAAAGGAATAGCATTTTAATGACTATCATTATTAGCCTATTACTACAAGCAGGGCAAACATTGGCTCACCTCAACAGATATAGTAGATGATATATAGCAGGTGATGTAACTCTTTCCAAATGTCCCTGAATTTAAGGTGGGAGTAACGGTAATAATTGACGTTAACTCTAAATGTAACTATTGATTAGCAAACGAACGACCTTGCTATCGTCTAAAAGTAAACAAGTTAAAACTGTTCCATCAACGGTAACTACAACTACAACTACAACTACTACACGACTTTGTTTAATCATCATCACATTAACGTTACTGTACCTTTGTCTTTCTCCCGTTTGTCCTCCTCCTCTTTTCTTTTCTTTCTTCCTTGGGCACCAGATAACTTTGTTCTTTTCGACATGCTAATTACCGTCTTTGTTTTCTTCTCTCGAGTCACAGCAGGTCCCCTCGCTCCTTGAGGACATAAACAGCCTACGCGGCTGGGGCAGTTCAACTTACCTGAATTAGGGGGGGGGCGCCATACTGTATGGGCGCTGTACGCAATATAGGCGTAGTTCTATTAAGATAAGATATTAAGATGTACTTTGTTGATCCAAAATCGGGAAATTGTTTTATTTTGAAGAAAAAAAAATCACAATTAAAACAATTTTTTTTTTAATAAAATAAATATTTCCCCCAATTTTCGGCGCCCCCCTGGCTTGATGCGCCCTTAGCATTCGCCTATACTGCCTATGCCAAGGGCCGGCCCTGGGGGCAGGAATGCCGTTTAGCTCCTCGCCTACGGTCAGGAACAAGTCTGAAGTGAAGTGAATCCCAGGTACTTTTCCATCTCCAAATATACAGTCCAGGAGCAGCTGTGAGGAGGAAGAAAGAGCAGATTCCTATTCCTGAATGTGGCGTATAAAGCAGGGTTTCTTTATGAGGAGATAGTCAGGATTTGTCATTTCTGAAAAAGCCTCCTGCTGTATAATGGGTTCAAAAACAATACTCTTTTCACTCAGGATAACAATTAATACACTGTCTGAGGTGAATTTCTCGTAACCCAACTGTTCACAAACTGTCTCTGCAGTATTTATTACAGCCATTTTATAATTTCACCTTAAAATCACCTCTAGACATCTGAAGACAAGCTTCTTTATATTCATTTCAATAAATAACACTTAGTGGCCAACAGGGAAATATCTGATTCTATTTCCTCTTTTGTAAAACGTAGCCTACATTATTCTGCCTATAATTCTTAGGAAGGAGAGTGTCCTCAGCGGAGGTCTCATGCCGTGAGTTTAACAATGATGGTGCAGGTACACGAAGGCAGCAGGAATATAATTGTTTCAGTCCGCAGCTCCGGTTTAACTTCCCCCCTCAGGTCATCAATTAGACATTATGTCAGGAAGTGATCCACGTTCCCGTCGTTTCCTTTATATTTACTCTGTGTGCACGTTGTCTTGCCTCGGTATGTGATCACAGCAACATGTTTTTTGTGTGATTGGCTATTTGTTTTATATGATTTATCAACGTGATCATCAATAGCTAATCTGAGCACCAGAACCCAGCTCATGTGTCCTTTTATGCTGTCCATTGAAATGCAGGTATGTGAGTTTTGTACACCAGTTTATTTATGTGTAATGTTTCACATTGCTCCACATGATGCCTTGACTACAAAGATGATGTTTCTACGCTTCTTCCTCTGCGTCACAGTTTCGGGAATATCAAGATCATTGCACAGGGCCTTGGTCTTGTCATAGACCTCATGTGCTTTCTCGTTACTTTGGTAATTTTTCAGTGTGTTCTCAACTGCTGTTTTGTAATCTACTGCCTGCACCAAGTCAATTGTTTCTTTCTGCAGGTATTTGTGCAGCCCTGAGTGGTTGAGAGCAGTGTCTGGAACATGACAGCATGTAGATGGTACTGCATTTTCAAAGCTTGCTTTCCAGTCCCTTTGCTAGAGGGGCTGAAAGGCTCCCTAAAGTCTTGATGAAAGCAGGGAGGTTTTTGACATGCCCAGCGAATAAGTTGTTTGCCCCCTACCTCTAGCTGTTTCTGAAATGTTTGCAATCTCTGATGGTGGACAAGAGATGTGGAGAAGAGAGTAGAGACACTCCAGGAGATCAACGCAGGTATGTGAGTTTTGTACACCAGTTTGTATAAGGTTAATGTTTCACACTGCTTGTGAAAAATATACTACCACTATACGATCACTGATGTTTTGTTGTTGACTGGACAGGACACTTATTTTGTAAAAGAGATAGCATGAGAGGATCTCTTAAGCAATGCAGCTCACATGTCCTTTTTATATGCTGTCCATTGAAATGCAGGAAAGTAATCAGCAGCTCTGAGTGATCTGTTGCCGAGGGGACACTACACCGGAGTTACATAAGCAGAGATAAAGTGCTATTTTGGGGGGAACTCACCTCCTCTGGGGTCCCCCAGGAAGATTTTTTTAAATGTTGAAGTTAAAAGCATCAATCTTGTGCACTTTGAGAGCAACATCAAGAGATATGATACATCTCTCAACACCCATATGTCAAAAAGAAATCAAAGAATCAGAATCAGAAACGGGTTTATTATTTAAAAACACTTCATTTTCCAATTAAATCATAAACGATGTCAAATTATTAGAAGTTGTTAGTAATCAGATTAAACATAAAAAGGGATGGAAGGAGGAAATAATAATCCCTCATCTCTTGCTGTTTGCGGTTGAAATTATCTCTTTTGCTGGCCAAACATGCTGGATGGAAAGCAGTGATGTCTCACTTGCCGTGGCCCTGTATCTGCAGGCCCTAAATCAGTCATGTTACCCATTGACTCTTGTCTGTTCTGGTGTTCCTGTTCATTGTTGTCTCCATTGTCGTTCTTGTCTGTTGTATCTCCTTCTTGTGTGTCCCTTTCTCCTGTTCTCCTTTCTTCATCCTCTACTCTGTGTGGCTCATCTGTGATGACTGTGGGTAAACACAAACAAGTATGTAAGTCAATCAGTTTCCAGCTCTGTCAAATAAATGAATTTCAAGATACACACATTTGTCTTCATTAAAATGACTGTCACCACACTGTCACAACATGTAATACTAACCAATTGAAAATAGTTACATGTACATTGGAAACCTCTTGTAGATATCACTATTAAGAGTAGTTATCTGCCAATAGGACAGAATCATTCCTATACAAATGCAGTTTGAGTAATTCACTTAATTTATTCACTTAAAACTTTAATATAGTCATTTTCACTTAATACTCTAATATAGTCATCTTTCTGCATTCAACACTAAGGAAAGCTGTACAATTTGACATGATGAGGAAAAAAGGCCTCCGACAATGCAGATCATTTTTTGATCATATCAATTTTAAAATGGGGGTCAAGGCTTAATATCTGGGAGCATAGTGTCCCTTCCCCCTTTCAGGAGCCCCACTGGATTAGCTTTGATCTGAAATATGTGTATAACAAGCTTGTGTTAGCTGGCTGTCCATCTCATAATGTTCACATAGAAACTAGCTGTCAATAGGAAATATCAATCAGAAGAATTATATTTTCATGCAAAATCTGTCACAAAAAGAGGTTGCACATTTAAATGCAGGTGTTGTTATGGCAACGTCAGTGGCCAGACAGCCACATTTACTGCTGCAAATACGTTCAAACATGCTGTCGACACGTAAAGCAGTGGCAACTATGCCACCATTTCAGCTGACTTTTTCTCAGAAATACCGTCACATAACATCCATATATATTTCAGTGCTAGGTTGATGCTTAGCTAAGCTAACTATGAAACACTTTAACTGGCAGGACTCAGGATCAACTACTACTGTAAGGTAGCTTCTAGCTTCATGTCGAACACAGACAGTAAGTCAACATTTCCCAGAGAGCTTTCTTTGAAATCACCAAGTAACGCTAAAAAACACAACATTTAGATTGTATGACAAAGTGTTTATTTAATATATCTGGCTAGCTATAGCTACTTGCTAACGGTTTAGCTTACCCCCGCGATTCAAAGTAACGTCAACGTAGCTATAATTTATGCTTTGCTTACATGTTGACATAACTTGTAAGTTACTGACAGGTGCATACCTTGTTCACCTGGCTCAGGTGGTGGCTCTGGGGTTGTTGTGTGAGCCACCACTTGAGAATTGCCGTCTTTTTTATTAAAGAAATGTCTAATGTCCATCTTCAGAATCTCCGCGTCCGGGGCTGACAGTTTAAAGTTTAAACATTGTCACAGAGGAGAGGTACGTACCTGTCAGCCAATAAAACACGTTTATTTCCATGCAACTCTCTGATTGGTCTGGGTGGCGTCGTCTTGCCTCTGTGTTGCATTCACTGAACATGGGAATTTACAGTTCTGCCGTCCGTCCTATAGGTAAGTAGGTTAATGTATTATATTATTGAGGGAGAATTTGTCCGGGGCTAAAGAGAAAAACATCCGGGGCTAAAGCCCCGGATGCCTACCCCAGGCGACGCCCCTGGTGATCACTCTTAGATGTTGGTGTTTCAATTGAATGAAAACTGTTCGTTGTACACTGAAGTCAAAAACGTTTTGGATTATTTGACAGTATTCATCGAGTCTTCTTGTCATCCTTCTTAATCATCTTCATATTCCTCCTCTTCATATTCCTTCCTTTTTCTTTGTCTTGCTTTCTATGCCACAAAAATAGCTCTCTTAAAGGTCAAATGCAAAGCTTCCAAATATGCTACATTTTTTATAGAATGTTGTTTTAAGACTGCCTGTATTTTTTATTTAATTAAATCGAGATAATACAACACCCGAAAAAAAAAGCTTTTTATTGATTACAAAACTCGACCCAAAAGCCGTCTGAATTTCTGACATGTCATTCCCAGCAGCCTCCGCGCGTCGTGACGTCATTGTGGCCAAACAGTCGTCTGGGCCAATATCCCGATTCGGCAGTCTCGTGCGCTGTTCACATGTCAGCGGTGTTTTCGCTCATGACTGGTTGCAGAAAACTCTGAATTATAATCCGCGAAATCACGCAATACATGGGTTATTGTTGTGCTTTCGGATGTACGAACGGTGCAGGATCTGGGAGAATTTTTCATTCATTTCCCCAAAACAAAATCATCCGCCGAAACTGGATTATTTAGTGAATCGTGTTGGCTGGTCAGCCGACAAAATGGAGCAAGTTGTGCTCTGACCACTTCGCGTCTGATGCATACGATGTTGATCCTGTCATCGTCAGAGTCTGTTGGTGGAGAAGCATTTAAAGTACATCGGAGCGGAACCCGGGCCGTCCCCTCCATATTTGAGCACAAAAAACAACCGAAAGAACGAAAAGAGCCGGGCAATAGCAGAAACGCCAAAGAATTGAGGTAAACAATTTTGATTTGATTTCAAAGCGCACGGAGCACAGAGCGGACAGCAGATAACGGAATTGCAAGTTTTATTGCTTATAGATTATCAGAACATTTCAAAGGGACACAGCCCCATTGGATATTAACCTATGGATTAACTACATCATTGTTTTTATCGTTTTAATGCCATTTTAGACCAGACAAAGAGAAGGGGAGC